>NC_137216.1:13318083-13337817 GCF_949987685.1 Ammodytes marinus | reverse complement strand
TGTGTGTGTGTGTGTGTGTGTGTGTGTGTGTGTGTGTGTGTGTGTGTGTGTGTGTGTGGGGGTGTGTGTGCGCGTCCATGCGCGTGTGTGTGCGTTGCAAATGCAAGCAGCTGTTCTGCTCTTCGCCAGGGAGAAACGCAGGTTTACATTCTGACTGGATTTATCAAGACACACAATCCTCAAACTTGCCAGCGCCGCAATGCTCATTATGATTACACACATATACGTTGAAGCCATAAACACAGACACGGGGACACATACACTCAAGCCTACTTAAGCTCGAGTTGCCTAAGATCATTTACCATACTGTGTTATAAGTGGGAGTAAAAACAAAAGCACTTACAAGCTAATGAAGGTTTTTTTGTCTATGGTTTGAGGCTCAGTAAAGTAATATCTAGTGTATACTATTATTTTTGATGAGTGTAGTGATCTCAGTATTTTCCAAAGAACAGTTCCCTTTCCCCTCCTAGCTTACATCCTCTCGTCCTCCCCCTCCCTCTCTGCTCACCCCGGTGGTTGATGGTCTTGGCCGCGCGTTTCAAAAGCCCGCCGTCCATCTCACGTCAAATGTTTTATATCACTCCCCACTCTCTCGCTTAAGTGATTTAGCTGCTGCCCTGGTGCACAGACTGCTGCTTGGCTGTGGAGTGGACACATTATACATCTTTCATTGACTTTGTCACGCAAACCTCCATCAACCTGAACCAGTCAAGTGCCCAGGCTCAGGGCTCAGGCATCACTTTTGTCATTAGATTTTTTTTAAGTAAAGCTTTTCTTCAACTTCCACAATGAATTCAATGCTTCTTGATTCTTTATTTTTTGCTTTGCTGGTGTTTGATGCACAATGGTGGGGATACAGTGTCAGAAGTATTGAAACGTATTGAGCATCTGGCTTGCGAAAAGTAGCCCACACACACACACCACACCAGAGCTTAGATACCAGCAACTTTTAAACGTACATTTAATGTTACTTAAAGCTGGGGTGGAGGATTTGGGGAGGAAATGGCAGTTGGGACAGAGATTCAAATCCAAATACCTCAACCAGTCCACTTGTTCTCTTTGGTCCCTCCCCTATGGTCCCTCCCTGACACGCTCTACACCAACAAAGTCGTGCCTTATGGCGCTTTTCCACCGCATGGTATCAGCTCGACTCGACTCGACTCAACTCGCATTTTTGGCGTTTCCACCGCAATTTCATGGTACCTGGTACCTGCTAGCGGCTGCTTTTTTAGTATCGCCTTGCTCTAGGGTCCAAGCGAGCTGAGTCGAGCTAAATGGTGACGTCGGCAGACGGCCGGCCGCTGATTGGCCAGAGACTACCGTCTGCCGGCTTCATTCTGTTGATTATTCTCCCCTTGATTCTCAACAACTCTCCGGGACTTTTATGTGTATTTTGTCTCGCCGCGTGCAGCCTTCTTTGGCTCGCTTTCATTTGATTTGCATCACAGACCCGATTTTTTTCTCTCCATATATTCGCTAAGCTTACCCAGTTGTGTTGGCTGTTGGGGAAGTTACTTTGAACATACGAGAGGAGACATAGCAGCTAGGCTAAATAGCCTATAGCAGCAAGCTGGGACAGACATGATAGCGAGCGATTACATTACAAGCCTCGGACTGCACTGATTACCTCAATAAAATATTCAGGCTGAGACACGGCTTGCATTTGAAAACACGTATCCTGAAACAAGCACTTAACAGTCAACTTTATCATGCCCGTGTTTACGTGCATAGGGATGTACGTGACGCATCCCTACAGCTGTGTGGCAGTCACACATCAGGACACAAACCCTACCCTTTTAACGGCCCGTAGCAATATTATTCTACTTCTTTTAGCAAACAGATACAAGGGGAGTATTTTCTTAAACATTTCTCATCCGTGTTTTTGGCGGTTGGTTCAGTTAATAGTGCAACAACTGCTCGTAATTTCTGCTTTGCTACTTGACTCCGGAGTTGGCTTTCAGCCCCTTACGACAACCCCGCCCACGATCAGGAGGTACTATTTTCGGTGGAAAACGACCCGTGCTGCTACCAAACCAAGTTAAACTGAGTCGAGTTGAGTCGAGTCGAGCTACATTTGCGGTGGAAAATCGCCAATAGTGAATGGACAGTCCCAACAGCCAATAAGAACAGAGAATCAGAGCCTCACTCTGATTGGTCAAAGTGTACAGCTCATGTTAACTTTGACCAATCAGAAATCATATACCCCAGCTTTAACTTACACAAGTGACTGGTTCTGTGACTGCTACTTGTCTTGCTGTGAGATTGTATAAGGGTCTCTCTGCCAGGATGCGCCCTAGTGATCAGAAATCATTTAAAACAACTAGATTATTATAAAGGACAACGCATCTATCTAAACCTTTAATATTAAGAAGTAAAGTGGTGTTTTTATAGTTTGTCCCACCCGTACTTTAGAGTTATTATACCCAATGTGTTTTAGGTGATTCTTTATTTAATGAGCAATGAGCTTAACATTTTGGATTTGGTTTCTGCTTCACATCTTCATTGATCAGATAACCATTGAGGCAAAATGAATAAAAAAAGATCAGAAAAAGATCCAGCAGCTCTGTAGAAAGTCCCACGGTCATGCGGGTTTTTCCATCTTATTTTTCTCATCAAACCACATTGTTTTTTTTGCACTGTGTTTTTTTGTGTATTTCTCTAGCAGACTGTTGAGGCTGCAGTGCTTGCTGTGAATTCATGGGGCTATTGGCTCTCCTCCGGTCCCCTTTGGAAGGACTGTGTTTGTTTGTGTTGGCCATTATATAACTGGCAGGCTCTCCACAAGAACATGTCAGCTCCACACTGACACACGCACATACGCACACACACACACACCACCACCACCCCCCCCATTACCACAGCCCTAAATTACAATGTCAGTATTTCTAATCCAGCAATATCGCACGTTCTCTTCTAGTCTTTTGTTGCAGAATTCCTTTTTTGCTTGCCACTGTGACTGTGTGTCTCCCTGTGTGCAGCTGTGTCTTTAGCCTTTATTTATCCAGTTCACTGAGTCCTCCGAGCCACTGTTCCCTTTTTTCCCTTTTGTTCAGCTCCCTGCTACACACATCATATATAAGTTGCACACTTTTACAATGGGAGCTGCACAGTCTAGCACACAGTATAACAATAGCCTGTTCCTCGTTGACCCACACCTCCATGGTCGTTGATGAGAGTGGGTGTTGTTGCTCATATACTTCTGCCACACACATTTACAAAGCCAATCCAGGCATTCACATGAATCCATGCTGTGTGTGTGTGTGTGTGTGTGTGTGTGTGTGTGTGTGTGTGTGTGTGTGTGTGTGTGTGTGTGTGTGTGTGTGTGTGTGTGTGTGTGTGTGTGTGTGTGTGTGTGTGTGTGTGTGTGTGTGTGTGTGTGTGTGTTTGGGTGAATGACGTGTTGTACTGTACATACACTGGTGTTCCATTGCATCAGTCTCCTCCTCTCATGTCAGTTTAGCTTAGTGTGGAGGCTTTTCCTGCCGCAGCCTTTCTGGCTGTGTGCTGCCTGCCTGGCATTTCGCCTTTTTGGAGCTGAAAAGGAATGGGGAGGCTGGAAGAAAAGGACAAGGCCAAGATTAAGTTCTCCAATGCAAAAAAAAGGGCCTTGAATCAGAGGGTGTTAACAATGCAATATATATAACACCCATCTTAGTTTTTTCCCCCACAATCACAGTGTCGTCCCAAACTAGCGGAGAGGTATAGGCCTATATGCGTGCAATCAGAATGAGTAAAAAAATGAATTCTCTACTGAAAAGTGGCGACTGAGCACTCCATTCAGGATTGATTGCGGCGGCTTTTCAGGAATTGATTCTTCTCGGGAACCCACAACTCTGACATTCATCTCATACGCATCAAGTATGCATGCAGTAAAGCATTACTTTAGTTTAGAAGTGCTGTTTGTGTTGTGTTTTTTTTTTTTTTTTTACTTTTTTAATGTTGTTTCCATCAGTGTCCAAATTGTGAAACTGTTAAAACTTTTTTAGGCATGTTCTTTAACCTTGATGTGCAATGTTTGTATAGTATATACAACAAAATAGCTAATTAAAGAATGCAGAGAAGCCCGCAGCAATCATACTGACTCCCACTCCACAACACAAGCAGCAGGGAGGGGAATCAGACTGGAGGGAGGGAGAGGGAGAGAGAGAGAGAGAGGGAGAGAGAGAGAGAGGGAGAGAGAGAGAGAGAGAGAGAAAGATAATGAGCATAGCGTTAATAAGAGACCCCATTCAGATGTAGTTCAAAGGGATGAATTACTCTCCAAGCAAGGAAACCCAGCAATGATTTTGTATATGCTCATATTCTATATGGTATATACTGTGTGTGTGTTTGTGTGTGTGTGTGTGTGTGTGGAGACAGGTAAGAGAGAGAGAGAGCACATCCGTATGCTCAACCATTGCCGATCCATAGACAACATATGTCTGTTTGCGTCTCAGCCCCAAACCTCTACTTTATCCCTATGCGAGATGCATTGATAGTGTGTGTGTCTCTGTGTGTGTGTGTGTGTGTGAGTGTCTCTGTCTGTGTATGTGTGTCTGTGTGTGAGTGCAAGTGTGTTTCTGGCATGCAGGGCCAAAGAGGAGGCCCAAGCCAGAGATGCAGGAAAGGTTTGTTCATTGGGGGTGTTATTGGCTGTTTGCTTTTCTCTTTATGGGCCTTCCAGTGCAGGCTGGGGGTGGTGGGTAAAGCCTGTCACCCCCGGGGCCCTGCTGCTGTTAGGACTTCAAAGCTGCTGGTAACCACAGGCTCAGGAATTCAACTTAACACTCACGAACAAATACACAAAAACGGACACACACACACACACAAACACACACATACACACACAAAACCAGGCCTAACAGAAATGGAGGGATGGATGGATGGATGGATGGATGGATGGGGTGTTTATTTGTTGGAGAGGCCCCTGCCAGTTGACAAGACCACTTCACAGTGGTCAGTCTTTGTGTTTACGTGTGTGTGTGTGTGTGTGTGTGTGTGTTTGTACCCGTATGTGGGTTTGTGTGTGTGTACTGTAGACAGAGATGTGCATCGTGCATATGTGCAACATGTAAGATAACATAAAAATAAAAAACACACATACGATTAGGTGATCTATGTGGATATTCGCTTCTGTGCATTCACATGACACATGCAACAAGCTGATGTTGGACTTCTGACGCGTGTGCATGTGTGTGTGCGTGCGCAAGTGTGTGTGTGCGTCTGCGTGTGTGTGTGTGTGTGTGTGTGTGTGTGTGTGTGTGTGTGTGTGTGTGTGTGTGTGTGTGTGTGTGTGTGTGTGTGTGTGTGTGTGTGTGTGTGTGTGTGTGTGTGTGTGTGTGTGTGTGTGTGTGTGTGTGTGTGTGTGTGTGTGTGTGTGCTCGTGTGGGACAGGAGATGGACACCGGGGGAAAGGTCCTGTTTGACAGACACAGTGGATGTTTGTGCACAGATGTAATGCGACAGGGGAGGGGAGATGGAGGAGTGGAACAGGGGGAGTCACTCCATCATTCCTGATAGATGAGAGGGAGCGAGGGAGGAGAGAGGGAGGGGCGGGGGGTGCAGGCAAGGGAGGAAGAAAGCGAGCTGTCACTGGGAAACAGACCCCCGCTGAAAACGCTCTGGCACAGGACGCTTGTTTTGTGATTTGCGACGTATACCGCTATCAATTCAACGTCCACAGAGGCTGACATGTCTGTTAGTTTCATCCGTTTTTATTTTTTGTTGTTGCAGAATTGATACACTAATCCTAGTCCTTTGCGTATTGCTCTCAAGTGGTTCCAAAAAAGTTGGCTGGTAAAACGATTTTCCACCACAACTTAAAATACACACAGGTCTCTTGATAAAAAATATTATCAGTGACATTTCAAAAAGTCAATATAAATATACATATACAGTATATATAGGCCATATATAATGCAATAATGATTGAGGTCATTACCAGGGCTTATTTATTACATTTTTGTGGTTACTTTTCAATGAAACAGATGACAATATGAATCAACATGTATATCTGAGTAATGTTGATCATAATAAAACAGTTTTTTAAGGAAGAACATCTTGTAGCTTCATCACTTATTTCATCAAACCAGTTCATTAGCATGTGTCTTTTTATCGTTAGTTTGATGTCAACCTGCTGCACATGGATGGAGTTTAGATAACTGCAATATAGACGGCCATATACTACAGTGGAAGTCTGTCAAACTGTGTAACTGTAATACTGGTACAACTTTTACTCACGAAAGGGCTACTAATATACAATACAATACTGCTAATATTCAGTGTTAGCTAACAGAACACCACATTCTGTATTTATATGACTGTACGTCTGCCACATGATGTCTGCTGCCTGTCTTTTGGTGCTGAAGATGCAACCTCAGAGACACGTCGAGGGGCCCAGACTGTCAAGTGTCTCACTTATCTAAACACATCCTGTAGTGACATTGTGAGTAGTTGTCATCTTGTTGTGCAGCTGCGATGCGTTCAGTGTAGAGAGACATAGAGAGAGAGAGAGAGAGAGAGAGAGAGAGAGAGAGGGGCCTCCGAGTGTCATTTCACGTTGAAAGACCCAATGCGTCACCACATAAACGTCTGTCATCCGCCAGCTGTCTGATGTCGCCCCGCGCTGCGCCATCACAGATGCAGGCATAACAACCTTTCCGTTTCAACAAACACGCAATGCAATGCCTGTTTCTAACACTGTTGAGAGTGATGGAGGAGCGTGGAAATCCAAGGGGCGATTCTGAATTGAGGCCTAGCAACCATACAGACATCTGTAACAGAAATTTCAGTTTTTGAAGATTTGTTTTCAACCATTTTACTTTCTACATTGCCAGCTCTAACACTTTGCTGTTATGCTAAATCATATGACGCACACACACACACACACACACACACACACACACACACACACACACACACACACACACACACACACACACACACACACACACATACACACACACACACACACACACACACACACACACACACACACACACACATATATATGTATATATATATGAGACACAATCTAGTTGAAGCAGTCATGCAGAGTTTGAGATACTAAGCACCACAATCTGACATGCATGCTGCCCACTATAGCCCAGTGATAAATAAGTTAGTAGTAGGCCTATACTGGTTAGAAATTATGTAATTTATATTTTTTTCTTTTGACAAAGGTTAGTTATATATTTGTAGACGACACTGACAATTCATCAAATTTACTTAGTTATTTATTGTTTTGCATAGCTGTTTATTGTTTTATTTTTGCAATACAGCACATCCATTGTTGTTATACCGCATGTATATTTAAGATTGGGTCTTGTGTGTTTTCCATCAATGTGCAAATCCCTACATAACAATGTATATATTTATATTTATATTTATATACAATTTATATTTATTTATGGTCATAGGTTTCAGCCAG
This sequence comes from Ammodytes marinus, assembly GCF_949987685.1. Taxonomy (NCBI): domain Eukaryota; kingdom Metazoa; phylum Chordata; class Actinopteri; order Uranoscopiformes; family Ammodytidae; genus Ammodytes; species Ammodytes marinus. The sequence goes on along the minus strand of NC_137216.1, from coordinate 13,330,409 downwards.
CTCTTGAATCCTTGAACGAAAAGAGGCTGAGAAACGAGAGTTACGTATGTAACTACGGTTCTATGAATTCTGGATGACCGCCAGAGGCAGTGCTTAACACTGGATGTTATCCTTCGCGCATGCGCAGGTCGAGTATATAATATAAACAAAGTCACGTGTGACCGGGGATGACGTCGGGACGCCCGTCTATATAAGTCCACGTCACTTCCCAAAATGTCCCTTCAGAATCTTCTCGTAAGATTCCGAGTGACAGAGAACTCTGGCGGTCATCCAGAATTCATAGAACCGTAGTTACATACGTAACTCTCGTTCTATTTCATTCTTACTGACCGCCAGAGGCAGTGCTTAACACTGGATGACTATTACCAACGTAGTCACGAGGAATCCTGTACCCACCTATTAGGAAGGGCCTGAGGGTTCCTGGAAAACAGCTGCAGCCACTGCGTGGCGAGCAGCTACATTGACCCTGTAAAATCGGGCAAATGTGCACGCTGAAGCCCAGGAGGCCGCTGCACAAATGTCACTTAGAGGCACTCCTCTTAGTGCTGCCCAGGAAGTGGAGACACTCCTGGTGGAATGGCCTCTGACGTTAGGAGGCAAAGGCAGTCCTCTTGACTTGTATGCCTCCTCAATTACCTCCACCACCCACTTGGAAAGCCTCTGTCTGGACAGTGCTTGCCCCTTTCTCGGGCCCCCGTAGCAGACAAACAGGCCATCAGACTGGCGAAAACCAGCAGTTTCCTGTATGTAACATCTCAAGGCTCTCACCGGGCAGAGTAGTTCTGCTGAACTAGCTTCCTCATCCGATGGGTGTGAGGGGCCATAAGCTGCTAGCTGTATGACCTGATTATAGAAGGCCGAAGGCAGCCTCTTTGGGAAGAATGAAGGGTTAGGCCACAGTGCCACCCCTGTGCCATCTGAGTTCCAGCGTATGCACTGTTCACTCACTGACAATGCATGAAGCTCACCAACACGCTTGGCTGACGCAATCGCTAGAAGAAAGGCAGCCTTTGCTGACAGCCATTTCAGCGGCGCCTGATCCAGGGGCTCAAATGGGGGGAGACAGAGGGCTCCCAGCACCAGAGGCAGGTCCCATGAGGGAACCTTGACAACCAGTGGGGGGTTCCTCCGCTGGGCTCCTTTAAGAAATCGGGTCACCAAAGAATGAGATCCCACCGTCTGGTTATCAACCTTAATGTGCCTGGATGAAATAGCAGCCACATAGACCCTTAACGTGGAAGCAGATAGCTTCCTCTCCAGTAAGGACTGCAAAAACCGCAGTATCATTGGCACTGAGGAACTCTCCGGTACCTCTCTATGAGCCTTACACCACTCCGCAAATATCTTCCACCTGTTAGCATAAAGTGCCCTGGTGGAGGGAGCTCTTGAGTCTATGATGGTCTGAACTACCTCCTGGTCGCATGCCATCAGAAGTGGCTCGGGCCCCTCAAGGGCCAAACCCATAGCTGCAGGCATTCTGGTTTGGGGTGCCAGATGTGGCCCCCCAGCTGAGAGAGCAGGTCCTGTCTCCTTGGCAGGCACCATGGATCTCCATCCAGCAGCCTGTACATTACTGGAAACCAGGGTCTCCCTGGCCAGTTTGGGGCAACCAGCAGAAGTCTGTAGTTCCCCTTCTGAACTCTGTGTAGGGTCAACCCTATCAGTGGAAATGGTGGGAAGGCATAAAGGAGCTGACGTGGCCATGGATGTGCCAAGGCATCCTGTCCCATCGGACTCTTCTCTGCCAGAGAGAACCAGAGAGGGCAGTGTGTTGTGGACTCTGACGCAAACAGGTCCACCTCTGCTGTGCCATATTTGCTCCATATTGCCTCTACCACCTCTGGGTGGAGTCTCCACTCCCCCGACGGAGGTTTCTGGCGTGAAAGAAAGTCTGCCACCGTGTTCTGTGGCCCTGGAAGGTACATAGCCCTGAGGCTGGAAAAGTAAGGGAGAGCCCATACCAGGAGTTGCTGTGCAACCTGTAACGACTGAGCCGACCTTGTGCCCCCTTGATGGTTCACATTGTAGACAGCTGACTTGTTGTCGCTTCGTACCAGAACATGTCTGCCTCTCAAAAAAGGCAGGAATCTGCGGAGCGCTAAATACATAGCACGGAGCTCGAGCACATTGATGTGCTGTGTCATGTGCTGCGCACTCCAGAGCCCTCTCACCGCCCTGTGCTGCCATACTGCCCCCCAGCCAGAGGGCGAAGCATCGGTCACCACCACCTCGCGGCGTGAGGGGATCGAACCCAGTGTGACCCCTTTGACAAGATATGCCCTGCGTCTCCAGGGTCGCAATGCCAGGAGGCATTGACTGGACAGCCTGACTTTCCTGGATCCGTGCAACCTCGGGTCTAAGAGGAGGCCATTGGTCCATACTTGGAACGGCCGCAAGTGGAGGAGGCCCAGGGGTACTATTGCCGTTACTGACGTCAACATCCCCAACAGCCTGAGACAAAGGCTGTACCTTACCCTCCTGTCCTCCCGAAAACGCAGGAGGAGCTGTAGTATTGCTTCTACCCGCCGCGGAGACGGGCAAGCAAGCATCTGGACGGAGTCCAGGGTAATGCCAAGGAAAAGTACCTCTTGGCTGGGTATCAGACAGCTTTTGCCATAATTGACTGTAAGACCCAACCTTCCCACATGGCCTAGGAGGGCCGTGGTGTCCTGCTCCGCCCGTTCCCGGGTCGGAGCGCAAATAAGCCAATCGTCCAGATAAGGGAAGATTTGCATTCCGGTGGCTTGCATTGGTGCGAGTACCGCACGCATGCACCTGGTGAAGATCCTTGGGGCTAGCGATAACCCAAATGGGAGGACCCTGAACTGGTAGGCCCGCCCTTCAAATGCGAAGCGCAGGTATGGCCTGTGATGTGGTGCAATTGGGACGTGAAAATACGCGTCCTTTAAATCTATTGACGTGAACCAGCTTTGCCGTGTCACGGCCTGGAGCACTTCTGCTGTCTTTAACATGTGAAAAGGCAATACTTTCAGAAAACTGTTCAGCCCTCGTAAGTCCAGTATAGGGCGAAACCCGCCCTCTTTTTTTGGAATTAAAAAATACACTGAGTAAAACCCACCTTGCTGTGTCCGAGGATCTACGATCTCGATGGCCTTCTTCTCCAGGAGGGTGGATACTTCTTGGCTGAGGGCTTGTCGCCTTGTGGGATCGCTGACTGAAGTCAGTCTGATCCCCCTGAAAACTGGGGGCCGGCGTCGGAATTGGAGATTGTACCCTTGGGTTAGCGTGGCCACCACCCAAGGGTCTGTAGTGCAACTTTCCCAGCAGTTGAGGTGCTGCTGGGAGAAGCGTCCGACGGCCGGCCCTGAGCCCTCAGGGTCTGCCCCCACGTCCTCTTGGGACCCTGGGGGGACGAAACCCTGACCCCCGCCCCCTCTGTGCCTGGGGTGCTGGCCGTGTGGGAGCACGGCGGGGTTGATAGGATCGCTCAGGAGCAGGTGAGGTCCTGGGATAACCACCAGGACGCGCTGGCGGCAGAGGACGATTGGTGCCATTACCTTGTGGAGACTGCTGCCTTGGTTGGGGTGTAGGTCCCCGAAGGCTAGCGAACTGCTGCCGTGTCTGGTTAGCCTGAATGCCACGATTCAAGGCCTGTTGTGCTGCCGGGCCAAACAGCTCCCCCGGAACTACGGGGAGAGTGCGGAGGATTCTTCGGCATGGCTCTGATAATGGGGCCTGGGCCAGCCATACCTGGCGGCGCGCCAACGTAAGCGTCGACATCAGCCTACCCAGTTCTCTGGTCATGAAGGCAAAAGCCTGCAACGACGTATCACTTAGACTCTGCACTGAAGCCTCTGCACTGGACGCTTGCAAGGACTGCGACAAGGCCAGTATCAAATGTGAAAACGAGTTCCCAATGCGGCCCATACGTGCCGCTGTGTCATAGCACTTTGTTAGCAGGTCATCCGTAATGCGACACTGTGGCCTGGGACAGCGAGCATTCGGCCTCAACACCTCCTCCGGTGCTACAATGAGGGAGGCAATGGTCGGCTCTACGGCTGGCATTCGGTCAAGTCCATGCTTGCCGGCATTCTGCATCGCAGCCAAAGCCCTGCCGTCACTGGTGTGATGAGATAGAGATCTGGGGTCTGGCCAGCATCTGTGAAGCTCCTCAATATATGGCCGGGAGGGAGGCACAGAAAAATTCTCTTGTGGCGGGACCCGCCTAAAGAATGCACTAGCTGGAGCGCTTGCTGCTGGAGCCTCATCCAACCCTAACCGTGCCAGTGCCATTCGGATCACTGGCTTAACCGTGGCCGGGGGAGCCTCTGAGCCTGCCCTAGACCCACTTCCTGCAATCTGGGAGTCGTCTTCAGAAGCCTGGTTAGAAGCCTCTACTTCATCCTGTCCCGGCCTGTCTTCGTAGAACTGGCTACAGGAGGCCCTCGTAGACAGGGCATCTTCATCCCCTTCTGGTGTGGTTGGAGCCTCCGCCTGAGGGATAGACCCTTGGGGTGACGCCAACCTGACTGGCTGAAGGTTAAAGAGCAAACCCTTAATCTCAGCAAACTCTGACACTAGCTTGTCCACTTTGGCAGCATAACGGTCAGTCTTCTTAGTCCTCTTCCTAGGCGGGGCCGCCCTGGGTGGGGAGCGTACTCGTACCTGTGGTTCCTTCCCAGGCAGGGGAAGCTCACCTTCAACCTGAGGTCCTTCCACCTCTGCTAGTCTCGCCACCTTTAGCCCATGTGGCATGAAACTGCAGTTCATGCACTGATTGTCAGACAGCCCCTCCCGCAGGTGGACCACACCGAGGCATGCGGGGCATTCATCATGTCCATCTGTAGTTTGCAGTGGAGCCATGCAAGTGCGGCAACCATGTGAGCCTAACATGGTGGTGGGAGGTGTGGGGGGTAGAATACTACCACACCGCTCAACCCGTGGATAGGCTGTGTGATATTGAGGATTAATGCAATTATTCTCACTGCTATCCCAAAATAGTCTCTTTCCAGAGTGAATCAGTTACTACAGAGCGAAACCACCCATTAGTAATAATAATGCAACAAAAGAGCAGCAAACTGCTCCATAGTAAGCCAACTGAAACTAGAAAATCCCCTTTTTTCCTTTAAAGGTAGTTTTCTTCTTTCTTTTCAAGTTTACTTCAAAATTAAATCATAATTTATTTAATTTATCTTTTTATCTCTTTTTTCTAATCTTTTACCCAATAGCCTTAACCATACTGGGGAGCTTCTGCTCTTAATTCCAACCAAGGGAGTACATGCTTTAACGAGCGAACACACCCGTCAGGGAGCCTTTAATTAACTGAAACAAAAAGTTGCCACACAAGGCAGCAAACGCCGGTACTGGCAATCTCTGATGCAGCCTTGCAGATCCCTGCGAGGGCAAACAAAAAACAAGACGTAAGATTAAGCGGAAGGCCGAAAACCGGATCCCCTTAACTTACTTAACAGCTGACACCTAGAGATACTTACCTTTTCCGCAGCTTCAGCTGGGGAAGGCGCTGTGTCAGCCGAGCGTTCTCTGCGAGCCGAACTCACCAGCGGAAAAACACCGGTACGCCCGCGATCAGAACATAGCCGTGTGTGACTAATTGCAGCCCTTGGAGGACGAATCCGTGGCTCCAACCATGAGGTTGCAGGGCTACCAGCAAGGAGTCACCGGCTAATATTGCTCTTATTCAAGCTTATTTCTTACTCTAAACCTGTATTCGATACAACGAGAAGATACAAGGGACATTTTGGGAAGTGACGTGGACTTATATAGACGGGCGTCCCGACGTCATCCCCGGTCACACGTGACTTTGTTTATATTATATACTCGACCTGCGCATGCGCGAAGGATAACATCCAGTGTTAAGCACTGCCTCTGGCGGTCAGTAAGAATGAAATAGAACTGATCTTAACCAGCCATGCATGGCTTACCCTGCGCTGCTGTGTATTTTTCAATATGTTTATTTCCTTGTGTCTGTGCCTTGCTTGTGTGTTGGGGTTGACCTTGCTATGGTAACCTTGGTGTTTTCATTGTTTGCGTCCTCCATCTTAATCAGGTCTCTAGGAAGTGAGGCTTCAGAGCACCTCCGGGATCCATGTGTGTGTGTGCTAGTGTGTGTGTGTGTGTGTGTGTGTGTGAGAGAGAGAAGAAGAGTATAAGTGCACGACATAAGGGTGCGAGACATGTCTATCGATATATACAGGTCATTAGCAAACCAGAAGTGAGCAGAGGTGAGGAGAGGAAGACAGAGTGCTTACTGCAGCAGGAACCGCGTCTCACTGACACATACACGCACAAACACACACACGCACGCACACACACGCACGCACGCACGCACGCACGCACGCACGCACACACACACACACACACACAACCACACATGCATTCTGATGCCGTAGTTAAAATATGCGTTTACCTGTTCTGTGCATTCGATCATGTTTTGCCAAACCAATCTTTCAGCGAGCAGTCATACATTCAAATGTTCACCGGTGTAAATGTATCCATTAAGACATCCATGTTCCAAGTTTCCGAGATGCACAGTATAGACATTTTTCTCTGGCACATCCTTGGGATGGACTGGGCTGGCTGTCATCCTATTTCCTCTTTTTTGACCCAGAACAGGCTGGAATGGATCAAAGGAACCAGGTCAGAGGAGACTTTTTAAAAGTCCTGCGTTTTCCAGGATTATAAAGGAAAGGCTGTGAAAAAAGGCTTCACTTTTTTTTTCTCTGCAGGTTTTCAATTTTTTCTGTTGAACTCTTTTCATGCACATGATGACTAAGCTTCCATAGGTCACACTTGGCAGTATGAGTTACCAAGGCAGTTCCAACAGTTTGACTTCATACATTAAAATGAAATGTTAGCCTTAAGTCAGGTGAGAGTCAGGCTGTGGCAGAGAAGCACCCTTTTATGTATCTTTTTGTAACATTTAACATAATATCAACAGAAAAAAAAACTTTGCAGTTCAAATGAGGGCATCTTAAAGGTAACAATCTTATGGATTATGGTTTTCAACCTGAAACAAGGTAAAGACTGCTCCACCTGCCACCATATGGGTAACTGTAAACAATGGGTTAAAGGGATAATGTCCATTTGTAATCCATTTGTTGTATCAGCAATATTAGCTGGCTATGGTGGAGAGAGACACGGGTAACACTTTATTATAACTATCCGTTGTAACTCATTAATAGATCATTAGTAAACTCTTAATTAATGATTATTAATGATTTGTTAAGTGTTTGTTAGCAGTTTGTTAAGGATTTATAACAATGGTAGATAGTTAATAGCTTAATAATTGAATCAATTCATCTGGGAGGTAATCCGAGATTAACTGATCACGTCACGTTCAAGTCCATGGCATGCACAGTGTGTATTGAGTTTATTTAAAAATATTTGAAAATGGGGCTGCCCTCAGTTGCCCATGCACTGTGTATAGTCTATAGCCTATTTCAGCCTCGTCGGTATCTCGGATTACCTCCCAGATGAACTGATTCAATTATTAAGCTATTAACTATCTACCATTGTTATAAATCCTTAACAAACTGCTAACAAACACTTAACAAATCATTAATACTCATTAATTAAGCGTTTACTAATGATCTATTAACGAGTTACAACGGATAGTTATTATAAAATGTTACCGAGACACGTAAGGTCTTTGGGTTGCAGGTCAATTTACAGTATGTTGTAGCCATCAAGTATGACCTCAGTTACCACCAGTGTAAGCTTGAGATTGTGCCTGGAAAAAAATACGCTGTGGACATACAAGCATGTGGAGTGACGTTTTTTTTTTATTTTTTTTTTATGGATGCTGGCTCCACTCTCAGTTAAGGGAACTTTGTAGTAAAGATGACACATTGGGGTACCTTCATTAGCAGTATTCTCTCTGTTGCGTTGAAGGCACTGGACATGTATATTTCCATGAATTATCCTCAACTTTTCCTCCTCCATCCACTGTATGTTGGTATATGAACACACAAAATAAAGTAACCCATCTGGAGAGAACTTATTTCTCAGCTTACTGTATGTTCTCGACAGCCCCGACTTTATAAAATGATCCATAGACTCAGACTACATGCATCCTTGACTCGCCCTATACTCCCACACTTGATAGAGATAAAGGCGAAAAGGTCCCTGCACTCATTTATTGCATATGCTAGCCATCCCTATCCACCCGCAAAAGAAGAAGAGTGGTGACATTTTACCTTCCAGCCACGGCGGTTGACTTAGAAATAGTGTCAGCTGGAATTGACACGCCCTTTAGTGTGTTCTAGTGTCTGTGTGTGTGTGCGGATGTGCTCATCTGTGTGAGAGAGAGAGAGAGAGGGAGGGCGCAATTTGCGTGCAAGTTATGTCCCACTGCTGCTGCGTATGCATATGAGTGCGTGTCAGTTTGCACGTGCTGATTAAAGGCAGTCAGGCCTCAGTGATCAGGCCTTTTGCCGGCCTGCACTCGGAATGCCAAACACAACAGAGCATGCCCAGAGCAGCCAAGCATGGAGACTCCAACGGTAGACCACGCCAAGCTTAAAGGTCTACAGCTGTGTGTGTGTGTGTGTGTGTGTGTGTGCGCGTGTGTGTCTTTTCACACTTTTATGGTTGCCTTTGTGTTCTTCACTGATCATATCAAGCAACCTAGATAAGAAACAATTTCTATTGAATGGGCTGTTTTCTTTGAACCTACCAATACTAATTCCCAGCATATACTGTACAAGTATGTATACTTGTTGACTGCCTCAAATGCATTCTCCATTAATTATCTTCCAACCTTGTTCATGTCAGTGTCAGTCCTGTTGCTTAACCACAATATTCTACTCAAAAAATGCAACTTATTTGCATTTGCAAAAAGTCATACCCACAAACATACAATTGACATGAGATTGAGATGATTTGATCATAAACTACTGTGTCAGTGTCAGGGTATTAAGAAATACATTGGCAAAATGTGTTTGAATAGGAAAAATAGGAAGAAAATGTCCCTCATTTCCTTGTGTGTGTATGTACTTACTTCCTTATTTTAGAACATATGAGTGGACCCAGTGTTCAGCTTTCTGTCTGACAGCCAAAGGCACCAGTAAAATGCGCTTTGTTTTGTTTGGAGACTTCCTGGTCTCGGTGGTGATGTTAAAGATAATGCGTAGGAAATAAAGTTATATTGTTATAAGCGTTAGGCTGTGATAAATGTTCATGGTGTTATTGAGCTGTTGCTTGCACTGGGAAATGCTGCAATATTTCACGCTTTAAGCCCCCCACGCCCCTAAACCATAGCATCGGCTGCACAGACACCAACTTTTTATGTCAACAAGTGTTTGTGCTGCCAAATGTGTTAAATGCCACCGTGCTCAAACTAGAGGTCTCTCTCTCTCTCTCTTGCTCTCTCGCTCTCTCTCTGTCTATGTCTCTCTCTCTCTCCCTGAAGAGGCGGGAATAAAGTGTCACTTATTCCAGGACAAAAGATCCAACCTTTAAAGGTTGAGGGATACTGCAGAGATGAGCACTGACCTTTCTTACACATTACACACACTCACACGCTCACACATCCCTCTCTCTCCCACACTCTCACACACACACACTCTCACACACACACATACACACTCTCTCACACACACATGCATACACTCACACACACACACACACACACACACACACACACACACACACACACACACACACACATATGCATGGACAGGTTAGAAGCGCTGTGAGGATCGGCGGATAAAAAAAAATATGGCAGACAGCAGTGTCCGACAAGATTACTGTACTCATCATCCACAGATTCCCCACCTACCCCGATTCATTTCCCCTTCATCTGTGGCCTGTTGGAATGGATGGCACCAGGCATTTGTCAAGGTGAAGGTATAGCACGCGGCCCACGCCAAAGCGATACAACCCACCAATTTTCCCATTCCTTCCGCTCTGCTGCTCTTTTGCTATTAAAGTGTTCCAATCCCAGCACCTGGAAAGGGGATGCCAAAGTGCAAAGCATCCAGGAACGTTAGAGAAATCTCACTGATTAATGTGTGCTCGACTCCTGCGTCATTCCCTGGCTTTGTATGACTGTTGGTAACAAACAGCTACGGTATACTGATGTCAGGGGAGGGGGATGAATCTGGCCTTTCACTAAGAACCGGATACCACTTTTTTTGTTCTCCAAGTATTATAATATATTTGTATTGAATCACTTTATTTTTTCATTTGTACATCACGATACACATGTTGGAAACAGTCCGGTTGAATCCGAATCAATTGTAGTGTGATCACATTCTGCAAAAGCATTCAGAATTCTGTGACTTCAGTACTATTGCAGAGACTTTGAACAACTTCTGATCTCAGGTGAACACTGGTAAACGTGTTACTTCAACAGAGTTAAGCCACATTTAGACATTGACTCTATGATAGAAAATGGACAATCTAAATGATACAATAGAGATGAATTATTTGTGGATTGAAAGTTCCCAATCACTACTGGCTTGTGTGTGTGTGTGTGTGTGTGTGTGTGTGTGTGTGTGTGTGTGTGTGTGTGTGTGTGTGTGTGTGTGTGTGTGTGTGTGTGTGTGTGTGTGTGTGTGTGTGTGTGTGTGTGTGTGTGTGTGTGTGTGTGTGTGTGTGTGTGTGTGTGTGTGTGTGTGTGTGATGCGTTTGTGGGTTGGGGATGACAGCTCAGTGGCAGGGGTAATTGTGGTGTGCGGTATTGATGAGACCCCAACTCTAATGAGCTTGAGCCAATTAATCCATTGATTTACATGTAAATGGTTCCTGAAAGGTTACTGGCTGTGTGTGCCATCTGCATGTAGTTACCATGCTAATGTCGTGCTGAGTGACACATAGACTCCTCTCAATGCGCTTGCAGAAATTTAGGGGGTTGAGAGATGTCAAGATTGGAAGAGCGGAGACGTGGCTGCTTGATCGCTGATAAATTGCTCTGCATCCCATTATCAGAAAAGCGAGGCGTTAATTACAGTGCCATACATTAACGACAGGTATGCACACCTTTTAATTATGCAGAAAATAATCGAGTCTATCTCCCCTTGCATCTCTCCACATCAGTGTATCTGCATTTTTTTTTTATCTGTACAAATATTATTACACTTTCAATTTTCTGATACGAGGAAGGCACTCTTTCTATCTTCCCTGCTCTTGTATTTCATCTATGACAAACATAAACGTCTAAGGAAAAGAAAAATCTAAGGTGGAATTTGGGCATTTTGACGTGTCATTTTACGCATTATATTAAAAACAACAAGTACTTTTAAACCAACCAAATTGGCAACTTGATTCAAAATCTTAAATAATTATCTAAATCTTCAAGAAGTGATTTTGCACAAGTCCAGCAACTGACAGGAATGATGCATTATGGTCTGACAGAGAGCTGGAGTGTGTTGCTCAACTTTACAGTAATTATTCCATCACTCCATACACATTTCTCCTTCCGGTGTGAGGAATGTCTCTGTCTGGTTTTGGAGAAAATGGGCTCTGTTAAGTCTTTCACCTAGAACAATCCAGTATTACAGGGTTTAGCTATCAGCCAGCTCACTGACTGGGGTTCAGTGTTAATTACCAGTGTGTTCAGCTCAACTGAGATTGTCCCCAGGTGGGGAAAGAATAGGCTATCTTCATTTCTCATAGCTGCAATTTGAGCTAATTATGATGGTGTGTGTGTGCATGTGTGTGCGTGTGTGTGTGTGTGTGTGTGTGCGTGTGTGCGTGTGTGCGTGTGTGCGTGTTCGTGTGTGTGTGTGTGTGCACTTCACAGGAGCTCCCAGGTCCAGCTTTCATATTGTATATTTGTGTTTATGCCTTTGTATATTTTCATGCATATTTGTTTAGAGTGTGTGTGTGCGTGTGTGAATGCGATGCTTCAGAGAGCTTTTCTCCCCTTTTGTCTACATTGTGTGCATGCGTGTGACTGTTTGTACTTTCCACGCAAGCCCCAGAACAGAATTGGCACATGCTAAAACATTCAACGTCCAAAGCTAACAGTTCTGATAAGTGAGATGTGCCTTCGTTATAATGATGCCATCTATCACTCTCTTCATCTCTCCATTCCTTTATCCCCCTAACTGCATCCATCACCGTCTCTGTGGCCTCATTCATTTAGCCAGGACTATTTATGGGCCTATAAAAACAATAAGGAAAAGAGAAAGAAGAAGTAGAAGAAAGAAGGGTTTTACTGGCACGGCAGACGCATGCTTTCCAGTGCATGGGAAAGATGAGGAAGCCCATTGAGTTAGATGAAGCCTACCACATCACTTTCAGTTAATTACTCTGGACTCTTAACATGTGTTTAACATTGGGAGATGTTTTCATTCAAGAAGTGTTTTTTTTTGTTTGCATAATGCAGCAGGACTGTGCGA
>NC_137216.1:13293083-13313083 GCF_949987685.1 Ammodytes marinus | reverse complement strand
TGCATTTATGTGAACATCTGTAGATTATATACAGTATTTTATTGACAAATACATGAATTTATATACTTAAAGACACACAGGTTGAGAAAAATAATGATAATGGCAATAATACTCATTTGGCTTAATTTTTTTAGTTGTTGCCTTTGTGCCGTTTGTGTAAACAAGTTGTGACATACTGTATACGCCACAGCAGCTGAGGATGATGGGAGAGGGACAGGAGGAGGGTAAGGCGAGAGTCTTGATGTGTAGATGGATCGTGCCAGGATGTCTGGGCCTGTCTGTAGTTCACCTGCGCTGGTCTGTCATCCACACACATCAACGGAGAGATACACACACACACACACACACACACACACTAACACTGGCAGAAAACGGTTGCGTGAAAGCCAGCACGAACACACACAGAGACACAAACTTCCAAGGGCATTGCGTTTATACATACATTCTCTCTCTCTCTCTTTTTGTCTCGCTGTGTCAAACCTAAATCACAAGATGTTGATTTATAGAGAAGTTTATCCCTCCTTCTCTCTCTCTGTGTGACCCAGTAACCGTTAGCCCTAGGTCTCTCTCTCTCAGCAGTAACACATGGCGGGACACCCTGTGGTGAGGTGTGTCAGTTGGGGAGTGATTTAGCACTGCTCTGCCCCAACCACCGCTGTGACACCTGCCCCAAGAATCTTGGTGCACACACACACACACACACACACACACACACACACACACACACACACACACACACGCACATGTACAGGAGAGCACATAGCGGACATTCACAGAGCACCTATAAGCGTTTCGCCCTAATGCACCGATGGTCCCTCTTGCCTGAGGGGACCCCATTTTGCTATTTCCGCAGCATACCAGCTCTCAGTGGATCGTGAAACTAAGAAGTCCAAGTTATGAATTCTTGAGTCTCCTCTCGAACCACTTAACCCTTTCCAGAGAGGGACCTTGGACTGGACATATCCCAACATGCATTGCGGTTCAAAGGAAATGAAACATCCCCCCCTCCCCCCCAACACTTAAAATGATCACATTCTCATCACAATCCAACCAAAACATAGCACTTATATTACCAGCCATTATGGACACAATGCAGCCAAAGCAAATCCACGTAGCTTCGGGGAGAAGAAACAGTAGCGATTTCATTTCAGAGACCACCAACTGCTGTAAAATAAGCTTCTTTGAACTATGTGTGTATCAGGGACTGTTTAAGGGGCTGGTTTGGGATATGTTTTAAATGTACGAAGCTGTGGTGAGGAACCTCTCACTACTGTGGGAAAGCTCAATTCATATCATTTAAAGGTAACGTGATAGTTCCATTACTATACTCAGCATGCTGTTATATGATAGGAAAGGCACTGTCTTGTTCTTTTTAGTTTTTTGGCCTCTTCCATGGTAACACACTTTCAATATACCATTCAGCAGATGTTCTTTTCCATGACAACAGAATGAAACAAAACAGTGGCTGCTGTTACAAAAAAAAGCAGTCCAAAGAAAATAATTATACTAATGTTCAAGTGCCATCCAGACTCATATATATAATTAAATTAAAATGATAACAATTTTGAACACACATTAGGCTGAGTCTTTTGTTTGCTCTCACAAAAAAAGAATGTCACAGGCACGTTACTGGTGAACATAACAAGGCATCAAGTTTAACACAGGGGCTAATTTAAATGCACCACACTGCAAGCAGGAACGAGGTTTGCGACATTGGCACGGAGCTGTGAATTATTTTGTCATACGAAAAAAACCTTGATCAAATTGCCTCTCATTTCATTCAGTGGCATCTAGGTGAACGCTATTATTCAGCGCAGACACAGGAATTCTCAGACCTGAACAAATAGATTCTGACCTCACCGCCTCGGTTGGAGATTCATACGGCGGTGTTGACTTTGAAGGTGAAAACTAATGAGATACATGTCAAATTTATTTTGTTTGTGTGTGATGTAATGAGATAAGGTAGCCTGCTGTATTATGGTTGTAAAATGAAACAGGTTTGAAATGGATATTTTGAATATAAAAAAGGTACATTGGACCTTTTGTTGAAGAACCAGTTTTGTTTTCCATGCACTATATCGTTCCACCTGTGTCCATCTGGTCTTTGCTGCACACACTCACAGTGGTTATCTATTGAAATTGAAATCCTGTTTTCCAAGCTTTTTTTAAATTGAGAAAAAAAGGGGAATTCACTTATAGAATGCATGGACTGGGGGGGAACATTTTTCTAAATGTCTTGAGAAGTGAAGAGACTTAAAGTGGATAGAAAATCGGCCATGGATCATATCTCTGTTTTTTTTACCTATAGCTTATGCCGTTTCCCGTGAAACAAAAAAAATGCAAAGCAGATGTGGGACTTTCGGACCGCACAAACCACCAGTGAGTGATACTGTATTTTCCGATTGGGAATGAAACCGTCTCCACACATAACTCAACAAGACCAATCAAAAAATGAGATGTGTTGATCAGACTTGAATTAGGGACAGCACAGAGAGAGTGTGAGTGAGGGAGAGAAAAACACCAGACGTTGCCAAACTGACACATATATCAGTCCATGACATTTCATTCAGCGATAATCCTCCTCAATGCTGCAATGGTGCAAGGTACGGACTTGGAAAAACAACTGCCAGGAGTTATCAGTTTGGAGTTCAAAATGTTTTCTATATTTTCCATCAGTTGTTAATTCATCCCAGCATCCCATGCTCAACTCTGGGTGGTTGCGGATCGCAGTGAGAGAAAAGCCAGAACGTCATGTTGTGTGAAGTGAGAAGGGCCTGGGGGGCTCTTTAGCATATGCCAGCAGCAGCCTCGCACTGAGACTTGTGGGTAGGTGTCTGTCAGCATATGCATATAAGTGTGTGTGTGTGTGTGTGTGTGTGTGTGTGTCCTTCAGTCGTCCTCAGGTGCTCCAGCAGTGAAAGTAGTCTTTCCCTGGGGGGGCTTTACTCCCCACTCCAGACCTCAGCAGGCAGAGAGGCTTCTCCTCCTTGATTGGGGCTCAGTGTCAGCAGCCATATGGACGCCTATTCATCTGAATTACAATCAGCACGGGAGGGGACCTCAAACTGGAGTTATAACACAGAAGTCATATTTCTTAGAAGATATAAATGCGTTGGTTAAGGTGATAAATGAAGGGTCTGTGAATGCAAAGTGAAATAATGTGTATTATGTTTCCATGGAATATACAGTATTTCAAAACAAATGGAAAAATGTAGGGATAAATGAATATAATGGTGGGAAAAAGCTACTGAAATAGCACTTATATTGTCGTTTAAACTCAATTAAACCCAGATGATAATACATTAAAAAGTACTTAGATTAATTTGCATCTCATCAGAATGTTCCTTAACATCCAATTCCAGTAACAGTTTCTAACAAACCATTATTCTAGTATTTACTGGGATTTTAAGTATTAAAAATATGGAATAATATCGGAGGTTTAGACTATTGCACTTATCTGCGCTTTGTGTGTCGTCTTGCATCAGTTGTAACAGCGCCTAACATCAATTTCTTTGTGTAAGTCTTGCCGACTGAGCACATTGAGTGAAGTGGGTCACCATAATAGTGTGTGTGTGTGTGTGTGTGTGTGTGTGTGTGTGTGTGTGTGTGTATGTATGTGTGTGTATGTCTGTGTGTGTGTGTGTGTGTCTGTGTTTGAGAGAGAGAGAGATACACAGAGAGAGAGAGAGTGAGAGACACAGAGAGAGAGAGAGAGAGAGCAAGAGAGATTGTGTCCAGTGGAGTTGTAGATGGCCTATTTTCTACTAAAGTAGAGAGTGTGTCCTGTCTAGCACTGGTCAATACAACTGTCCTGCGTTGCTTATCTTTTAAACAGGGGCACAAAAAAAGACCTAGCACCCACAGACAAAAATAGACATACATTGACTTGATGTTGAGAAATCCATATTGAATTGGAACCTAGATAACTTGTTTGCCATCCAAATTCTCTCCCTCTCCCATTTTGTTCTTGCCCCTTTCCTGCACCCTCTCCCTTTTGCCCTGTGCCTTTTCACTCGGCTTTCCCCATCCATTTATCTGTGCATTCCATCGATACAGATATGCATCTGCCCAGTGAGATTCAGACTGCTGACAATGTCAATTATAATTTTTTTCTCAGTATAACAAGTCATACAAATCCATGTCTACCTATTGAAAAAAAAATATGTTGTTATAAACTATTTTCTACCTTTAAAAAAAAGGATGTTGTTATAACCAGTCGATATTACCTCAAGGTGCACCAATAACAAAACAACTTTACACCGATGTTGCTGTAGCAAAATGATGTCATGGGACTAACAGAAGGAACAATCACAGTAAAGAAAAAAATACCTTATAATTTGTTCTGTATAAATCCCCTACTTGCCAATGGAAAGCCAAGTGAAGGATGGAAATCTGTCTGAGCTTCCCATATCGACATGGAAACGGCAGGATTGTTGCCACCGGCTACTATTGTCACACATGGGATTATGGTACAATGGTCTGTCCAGCTCTAAATCACCGACATGACTGTGGCTATAGTGTGTTTGTGTGAATGTGTGCTTGGTGTACATGGCTGGTTATCTGTCGCATTCAAAGCAGCACAATGGTCCTGTAAAGGATGAGGGGAGGCAAATGGCTTTAGGGCCCGTTAGGTTGTGCAGTGTGTGTGTGTGTGTGTGTGTGTTTCCAGGGAGTGTAACAGTGGAATGTGCATGTGAGTGTGAGTCTGTTTGTGTCTGTGTTTGGGAAAGTGAGAGGGCATTAAGAGGTCAGTGTCATCTCTACAACACAACACAACACAACACACACACACGCACACACACACACAGTGTGGGGATTCTGTGTGAAATGTAAACACTGGTAATGGTAATATGGATGGATCAGGACAAATAGGTTGATCGTTGCATGGTTGGCGTCTGTGGGAATATGCTAATGGTTTTGCACTCTTTCACTCTGTTTCCCTACTGTTAACCTACTTTATGCTCTCTTTCTCCTGTCTATCCATCTACCGGTCAGTCACCAAGTCATCCATATGGATCATAGAAAAGACGGATGCATCTGTTTCCCGTATTTATGTGTGTGGTAAAATCCTATCTCCCAGCATCTATCGCAAAATTAACATTAACTCAGTGTGTGTGTGTGTGTGTGTGTGTGTGTGTAATGGTGTTTCTTTAGAGAATGTGTGTTTCTGCTGGTTGTCCTGGATTTTCTGACTGACCAGGCTAACCTCTGGAGTGTGGAGAGTGTATGAAAAAAGTTATTGCATCCTTGATGGATTCAGCAGGGAGTTGATCCATGCCTCTGTGGGTGGGGGGTTTGTACAGTACTTGCCCTGTTTTGGCCCAGTTTATTGTCCTACACACACACACACACACACTCACTCTCTCACACACACACACACACACACACACACACACACACACACACACACACACACACACACACACACACACACACACACACACACACACACACACTGACATGGTTTTTTAATAATATTGCTATTTCCCTCTCATGCTCCATTTATCTAGTTTCAAGGACAGGCACCACATGTGGTATCCCTCCATACTTTATGAAATTCTATACATTAAATAGAGACGCATTGTACTTTGTTGTACTTCAAAGTGACTTGCATAGTGCCTGTTATTTAGAATAACAATGTGCAAACTTGTCATTTTATATCATTGTAAACAGATGGACATTGTTTTAATGGGATCAGTAGAGGCACAATAGAAGAGGATGTTTTATATATAATATAGGGTGACACATGTTTTTTTTTAAATCATCATAAATCGGACGTTTTAAAAGTATCTCAAGGGGATCTGAGTCATGCCCATGGCCCTACATGTGTCACTATGTTTAAAGGGTCTAAGGCACATCGCAGCAGTTAAGCAAACAGACAGTATACGATTAGACGCATGATGTGTTCATTCTGCTCATTTCCCCTTGAACTGCCTTTGTGAATATAAAAGAGAGAGGGAGGAAACAAAAGAGAGCAATTCAGTCGGTCCTCCTTTTTATCATCAAGGTTATAGACTGATATATGAAGGCCAATATTTGCTACTATTAAAATCTCATTTAGTGCAGGCAGCCCCATTTTGGCTATAGACTGCTTGCTTGATGATTACATAACATCAATCACTAACATACTCTAATAACATCTACTGGAAATGATTGTGTTAACATTTGAACAGTAATTATGGTAAACCAGTGTGTTTTGTTGGAAAATTTAGAAGGGAAATATGTATCATTTCACACACACGCACAATATCACAGGTCACTTAAAATCGTATATGGAACACACACACACACACACACCACACACACACACACATACACAGGATTTGTAATAGTGTGATCATGTGCTTGTGTGGCTTGGAGTGTCTATACTTACAACCATGCGTTTCCTTCCTGCTTTCCTGTCTGTAACAATACATGTAATGTAGACCTTTACTCACCTTGCACCTATTCCTCTGTAGCCTCCTCTATTTCACCTCCTCACATCCCCCTCTTCTTCTATACCTCCCTTTATCTTCCTCCACTCCCTTTCGTCCTCCTCTTATCCTCCTCATCAGGCTGCTTTATTATGCAAATCAGTGTTGGATCAGATCACTTAATTAAGCTTTGCTGTGCCAGTTTGCGTGCACGGAACTACACACACACACATGCACAAAGCACACGCTCACACACACACACACACACACACATGCATGTTGGTAACTTTCTTTCACATAGACAGAAACTGCTGCTGGTTGTGTGGCATAATGATTAGTATTCTGGACTCTGAATCACACACACACACACACACACACACACACACACACACACAAGCATGCAAGCACAGAGCATCTAGGCAGCTGAAGAGTCTCTTTGAGGGTGGATAGATAAACAGACTTGTATAGCGGGGTCTCTCCAGGCCATTAGCCCGCAGTTAGCATCACAAACTCCAATCTGGCCCTCCGCTGCTCAGCTGACGGAGCCAACTGCTTCAGTTCTATGGGCGCTAAAAGTGCAGCGTATGAGGTCATGGACAGTGATAAAACTAAAGACCAGGGTCACACATTGATCTGGTGGCACGTTTTATAAGTGCTATGTGGAAGCTAGACGGGCACAGCCACTTGTTTTTCCCATCACACAGCATGGTTTATTAATCATTTTAATGAGCAATGTGAACTAAGACTTAAGTTGAAATAAAACAGTGCTATAAAAGTCTGAAATCTTAGAGCATCAGTAATATAATTTTATTACACTTTTTATCAAAATCATTATATCGATTTTGGCGTTCTTGGATGGAACCAAAAAATAATGGAAAAAAATCTCCCTATGCATTAAGTATTATATTTTTTTAACAGCGGGGCAAGACATTTAATTGGTTTTAAATGTGTCAATGATGAGCTCATTCTGCGATCCCTCTGAGCATACAGACTTTTCCCTTTCCCTTTATCACGTAGCCCGATGTCATCCACAGAGTGTGCCCGTTTCTTAATTCTCCAGCGAGGATTGATTTATTGGAGCAGTTTCTGGGAACAGCGCAGACATACAGATCTCTTAACAAATCAACAAAGACATCGCTAAATGCCGATGGCATTGCGTGCAGATCCCACCTGATCCTCCCTCCTAACTTATGCCATGCCAGCACACAGGACTGAAACGACCGCAGTATATATAAAAAAAATCATCTGCAATTACGACCTTAAGAGCTATACGAGCCTCATACGGGCCTTTTGTTATGTTCTGATTAGCTTTGGCAGCTTCAGTCTTCACTGTCGCCGAAAACGGAATCACTTTATATGTTTAGTTTGGACAGTTAATGTGTCCACCAGCTGATGTATCATACTGGCCTCTGGAAACTTAACTGTACAGTTGCACATGTACAGAATCACTTGACTGCTCACTCTGGCAAGGCCAAAAAACCCACATTGCTCATGCCATACTGTCATGTGAATAAACTCCAATGTGTTCCCTATGTGATTATCATGGAAGATGACACAATAATTGAAGTTAAGATGGATAGAATGCGCAGCAATTTGCCCCTAAGACACAAGCTATCAATGCTGACAATTGCTTTCATTTATATTTCAGACAGAAAATAATTTTTATTGGGTTAGCGGCGTATTAGCTGAAACAAATGAATTGCCATTCAGCCTTAATGGACATCTGTTTCACTTTGTGTGTTATAGTGATATAGTCATGAGCTGGAGCCTTCGGGATCTTAATGTGCTCTTTATTATGGCTATCTCAGGGTCAATTCTTCCAGGGTTTTTTGATACGCGTGACAAAATAAAAGTACCGTATAGCTGCTGGTATATCTTATATTTTGTAATGATGTCTTTCAAACTTGAAAAATATGCCACAAACTCTCCCCTGATATTCAAATGGATGGTAACAAGATCAGAATTGCATTGTTGGAAAAGCAGCTAATAGGCCTGCGTTTTGTGGGGGGGTATTTTCTCATTAGTCAACAATGTGCTTGAGTCAGACCATGATGCACTATGTTTAAATAATGACATACTTTCTGGACAGTTAAACTAACCCACCAAAAGGCACAATGGTTTCATACAAAAAGACGTTGACCTTTTATTTTTTTTCAGATTTGTGTAGTAACTCGTTACTTCTGGTTGTCCCAAAGGGGGATTTCATGGCAAGATGTTTACTGTCTCCATGTTTCCAGAAATATCACAAGTGGCTCCGGATACATACGACCGCCAGCCAAAATGCCTAAGCTGTCAAAGTAAATAACTTTTTTTTCCATTTCAAAGAGAGCTATTCCAATTAAGGGAAAGAAGGATGGAGCGAGAGAATGAGTAGAGGGGAAAAGCCACAGAAAAAAAGAAAACAAGTGGAGGAGGGGGGTTTGGCTGGAGGATGGAGGGGGGAAGTAGAGAGAGAGAGAGAGAGAGAGAGAGAGAGAGGGTGGGAAAAGTAATTGGGATTTTGTCGGAATGAGAAACAAAATGAGGCGTAGGTTGAACGGAAACAGGAAATCAATTGTTGAGTCTGCTTTTTTGATACTGCGCCGGTGTGTATGCAACTGGACTGAACCTTAGAGTGTGTGTGTGTGAGAGAGATGGAAAATGCTTTGGTTTAGGCTGACACAGATACAGGGGTCAAGGGCAGAGGTACTTTCCCATCCCCCCCCCCCCTCGTGTGACACCGATCAATGTACAAGTGTTAAGTGAGGTCAAAAGGGTGCAAGTCATGTGAGAAGTAACATGTTCAGAATAATCTTACGTCACATTTTTCCCGATGAAAACAGCATATTCTCACAAGCAATGGATTTGCTTACGGTGAAGTAATTCTTAGACTTTTTAGAATTTAAATTTTTTTTTTTTTCTGTAACTGGGGCGTCACAGCTGCCAATCACAAGGACATCCCAGCTTCTGTTGTAAAACCATCAGAGTGTGAGTTAGTGTCGCTGTAGAAGCCAATAGATCCTCATTGTTGTCTCCAAAACCCTTTGAAATTTGGCCCCACGGAAAAAAAAGATGCAAAGTAATAAAATCCGCTCTCGCCAAAGGTCAGGTCAGGTTTTGCCACCAAAATGTCATAGAAAAGAGGGACCGCATGTGTGACCACTGGACCATCCAGCAGCCATGTTAATTATTGATGAGGGTGTCCTATGACCTAGACCAGGGGTCCCCAAACTTTTTTCACTGAGGGCCACATACAGAAAAATCTACGAAGGGCCGGGCCACTTTGCAAAAATAACACATTTATCAGGACATGTACCTGCTCTGATGTTTAGTTTCATAGTGTCTTCGTAAATTGTAATCCTTCTTCACGGCAACACTTTCCTTGCACATTAAACACACACATTCCCCCTCTTGTTTATATGGCAATGATACACCCAGTATTTTCTGCCTTTGCGTCCAATGTCCAGCAGGGTGAAAATAGTATCCAGCCGAGGTCCCGACCCTCCTAGGGGGGTCCGGGGGTATGCCCCCCCGGGAGATTTTTTAAAGTTTTTAAAGCGAAATGCATGAATTTGGTGCACTTTGAGAGGGAAATTAAGAGGCTAAATCTGAAAAAAATTTTATGAAAAAAAATGGAGACACTGTGTCAGATGAATTAGAAGCTATTGGAGAAGGACGCATAGATTTTCCATAATAATATTAATTTAAAATAAAATATTATGCAGGGTCCTCTGGGATGGGCTTGTTGCTCATTTTCTTTTATGGGACATATTTGTCTGTAATATAATGAGTGCATTTAAATTATTTAAAAGCGCCATATTACATTATATTTTTAAAATGTGCCACGGGCCAATCAATCAGTGTTTGACACCCCTGCACTAGTGGGTTAACTAAGAAATGCAAAAAAAAAAAATATATATAAATATAAAAAAAAAAAAAAAAAAAAAAAAAAATTACATTATCTTTTTAAAATCGGCCGCGGGCCAATAAAAAGCGGGCCGCGGGCCGCATTTGGCCCGCGGGCCGTAGTTTGGGGACCCCTGACCTAGACTATTGATTGAGCAAATTGCAGCCCCAGTTATTTTACAACCACCGTATCATGTGGCCGCTGCATCTGTATGTGTGTGTGCACGTGTATTTGTTTGTGTGTGTGTGTGTGTGTGTGTGTGTGTGTGTGTGTGTGTGTATGTATGTGTTTTTGTGTGTGTTGCTCTTTAAATGTGAATGAGGGGATTGTGTATCAGCTGTTACATAGAAAGTAGCAAGACATTCTGTCATACTCCTTTGAGTGAGAATTTAAATTTGAGTGTGTGTGTGTGTGTGTGTGTGTGTGTGTGTGTGTGTGTATAATGCGCATATCACAAAGGACTACTTGCAGGAACAGTGATACTGTCCCTACATGCTGTTCCTGCTGCTGTTATTGATTTGTAAATAAATAAAAGATGATTCAGGAGGGAGGACCTTCAAATTTTCCCCTTCAAATATTTAATTTTCTCCCTATTTGTCAAGGCATTGATGCTCTTGTGAAATGTGCGTGTCTCTGTATGCAGTAGTGTTACATGCACACGCGCACACACACACACACACACACACACACACACACACACACACACACACACACACACACACACACACACACACACGCACGCACACTTACTCATGCCCCTGCACTGCTGGTGAATGTCAGTGTTACACATCTCTAGATGAGTAGTTAACCTCCTGCGGGCCGAATCTGATTTTACCATCAGGGCCCTGTCAGAACTGCTTTTTTATCCTGGCAGACTCACAAGGAAGAAAACGGGACCTTTATTATCCTTTTCCAACTGTTATAAAAATATTTTTAGGGACTGCGGTCAAGAAAATACAACATATCACTATACTGTCACATGAAAAACCTCAAGTGCTGCTTTGGTTATTAATTTTTTACACTGAACGTTTACGAGATCCCGCTCTCTCTGCCTAATAAGTTTCACGGCTGTGTTACGTCCTAAAAAGTCCCCGATATTTTTAACTCTGGAGTTGAATCAAGGGCTGTTTTTCTTACGTGTGTGGAGTGTTGACTCGGCAGGGTTTATCGTCCAAATCTGTTAAGTTGCAGAGCACCACGCTTAAAGGAGAAATCTGGTTAAAATTCAGTATTTCTTTCTATCTAATCAAATTGATCTGACTAACTATGTATTTGCGATGTAGCCAGATGATGATGGAGCTCATTCCTGTGTTAAATATAGACCTCCATTGTTGTCCAATAACTCCTAAAAAAAACACATTAGGGAGCCACGAAATTGCAAAGACATTACGATTGTGTGCAACAAAGTTTATTTCCCCCAATTTCCCGGCACCATAAATAAGCTCTAATGCTCAACATGTGGATTATCCCACAGCTAAAAGTAGTCTCCATCAAATCCGACATTTGCTCCTCTAAAAACTAAACTGCCCAGCTGTTGAAGGAATCTGTAAAAGCCTTTTTCAATATAGAAAATGTCTATTTATGAACCATTCTAAAGTTGTTGGGGAGTTTTTCTTACGGTAGGAACTAAGGGGTTCTTGGGAGCTGATAGACCACAGATGAAAGTTTAAAAACATCTTACAAAGCCAATAACTTTACATTTACAGATTTCTAGATGTCCTTATCTGTCTCAAACTTCATAATTAATGAGTTTCCAACCTGCAGTGAGATTGATGCAATACGGTAATTCAATTATAGCAGTTGGACTTGAATCCGGTGGTTAAACTGGCCAATGAAGATGTTAAAGGTATCTTTGTGTTGGCGTTGTATGTGTGCTCAGTCTAAGAGGTTGTTCATGGATTGACGAAGGCTCAGCCTCTGTTAATTCATTTGAACGTCTGCCTGTTTGTCTATACAGTTTCTGTTTTATGTTCCTTGTGCGTTTGCTGCTGACCCAGCAATTATCTCACTGCTCCCGTTACCTGATTGGCTGGGGGAGCTGGCTGTCGGGTCTAATTTCCTGGCGTGTTGTCCAATCAGGGTGGTCTGTTTTGTGTGTGTCAGCAAGTGTTGTGGTTGTCATTCCATCAGTCCGATCATATTGGGCTGTTTAAAACCCGCTTCACATCCTGTTACACACACACACACACTCTCTCTCTCTCTCCCTCCCTCCCTCCCTCCCTCTATCTATCTATCTATCTATCTCTCTCTCTCTCACACACATAGACACACACACACACACACACACACACACACACACACACACACATGCAATCTGTAAAGGGGAGGTAGAGGAGTATTTAGTGCAGCGCGGGGACCTTGGTGTGCCAGTGTCAGTGATGGATATGGCAGTGTAGTATCAGCAGTGTTGGCTTTTGCAGAAGTGTGTTGTCCACCACTGGGATCTGTCAGAGCCGATCTGCTGAGCCCACACATTCTGCTGGCTCACTGCTATCGCTCTGCTAGCCATTTTTTTAATCTAGTGCGTATGTGTGTGTGTGTGAGAGAGAGAGACGGGGACAGAGAGAGAGAGAGAGAGAGAGAGAGAGAATGCTTTGACAAAGTTAACTTGTGTTTCCCCTGCCGATAAAGCCCCCCCACAAATTGAATTGAATTGATTTGAAATAGAAAGGACAAGCTTGTCTGTCACTGTATGCAGTATAACATCGCATTTTATTGGTCCAGTCAGTGTCATTCATCTGATCTGATTCAATTGTAGGTGCAGGGTGAACTACTTAGTGTGTAATTAATCAACACTAGTTTGTTTTACTACACAATTATCATGCAATTTACCCTGCACACTTTGTGCAAAAACATGTGATACTTTTCAAGCACAATAACCATCACATTCAAAGATATTGAATTTCTGCGATTTCTGTGGTATAATTGATGCTTTGATAATGTAAAACACGTTATCTGAATAGCAGTTCCTGTGTGCTGACAATAGTAAAGTATAGGGCAGTTATATGTGGACTCTACCATCATGTCGAGAGGCTTTTTGTAGGCTTCATAATGCTTTTCATACCATCATCAGGTATGAATAGGATGACAAAGGCTTTCAACCTTTGATAGAGGAGGAGAAAAGAGTGGTGAAGGAGGGAAGAAATCACAGGAGAGGGAGCGTTTCTTTCCCCCCCCCCCCCCGACCCCATCCCCATCCCTTGATCTTCCTTCCTACACAGAAAGGCAAACAGTCACACTCTGTACACATGCAATATGCTCCGCGCAGGTGGAGTGTCACCCTACTTGCACAGATTGCAACAGATTTGTGGTGAGTAGGAGTTTAAAAGAGCTGCCGAGTGCAGATTTAATACAGCAGATATTTAAAAGAGAACAGCCCCTTTTTATCTGAGGGGACAATTTGCATTATTCATGTTGCGCCCTTAGAGAGATAGAGAGAGAAGAAAAAAAAAAAGAAATGGAGACAAAGACATTTCGGAGAATTATTAGTTTTTACCAGAACTCAATGGATTCTTATTACATTAACAGGAGATTTAAATTCAGTACCCTTGTCACAGTTTGTGTGTGTGTGTGTGTGTGTGTGTGTGTGTGTGTAAAAAAAGTCTCCATCTTCCATGTCTTGCTTGCTTTTGTTATAGGTGCTGTGGCAAAGAGTGCAGCTATTAGATCGCCATTGAGGTGTTGTTTTGGCAAGATGCTCATGGATATGTGTGTGTGACCCTAACCCTAACCCTTCTTTTTGTCTCCAGCGTGCAGGGCCGGCTTCTACAAATCCACGGTGGGCAATATGGAGTGTTCCAAGTGTCCACCACACAGCTTCTCTCACCACGAGGGCTCGCTGCACTGTGGCTGTGAGAAGAACTACTTCCGTGCCGAGGGAGACGCTGCGTCCATGGCCTGTACCCGTAAGTGTTGCTTTTACACCACAGTTAACTATATCGGTGGGGCTATTTTTCTACTGTATATCAGGAGGGGTCACTGTCATCAATTATCTGACAAGAGAAGCTCTTTTAATGGGGAGTGGGAAGATTTCTGTCTCATTAAACATGCAACACAATATGTCTTAAAGGTACAGTCTGTAAAAATGTATCTGCATTTTTCAGAAAAGATTTGGTAGACATGGAGAATGCCATGTTTTTACAGTAACACAGAACGGGCAAACTTAACGGCATTATACATTTGAACCTCATCACTTGATATTATGGAAATATTTGAAGCAGTGGTGGATGATGCCATCTTTAGTAATTAGCATATTGCCCTTGAAGGCCACCATAGCTTCTGTAAATTCTCTGAAAGGGAGGGGTTAGCAAAGGAGTGTTGCAATCTAAAATTTCACCGCTAAATTACAGAAAAATACTCAAGATACTACGCAATACAGCTTTAACCCTGCCTTGAAGAGATGCTGAATCCCATTACTTTGGGTGTCATTGTGTTGTTGCGTCTTTCATGGACTAAACACTTTCACACATTTTTTTTTACAGTGAATTACTTTTGCAAAATAATATGTTTTTTCCACAATATACAACACAGCATCATTATTGTTCACAACACAAGCCTACCAATTCCCTTGTTTTGCACTGGTTCCCATTCAAGCAGTCACCAGTGTTTACAGTGTTGTTTCTCAGTTAGCGGGAACTCAGTTGGAATCCCACACATTATACAGGTGACGATTGTTATAATAGTGTGAAATTTCCCTAGTAAAAGCTGCTTAGTAGACAAAGAACGTTTATTTAAAGGTCACCTAAGCCAATGCAGCCCCAGGAACTCTATATCACCTTTTTCCGCTCCAAACATGATTCTCTTTCTTCCCTCCCTCCGTTGCAAATGGTTTGCAGATGCAGATGCTGCATGCCTCCTGTGAGCCTTCCAAAAATGCATCCCACATAAAAAAAACTATAAATCACTGCATTCCCTTATGTCAGGTTATGGATACATCCCTTATTAAATGGGCTAGGGAGCAGAAAAAAACTAAAAAATGTAACCATGTGGTGAACAGTAGGAAATACATATTGACGCCCACAGCCATTGACAGAATCCTAATTAGAAAGACAGTCACGGAAGGCCCCTTGTTGTGATTATCTCGACACCATCTTGTCAACGAGGCACATTTCACCTCAGTGGGACAGATTGACAAGGCAAGGCTCTTCTAATGAATAGACACGATGTTAGAAGATAATGATCGTGATTATTCTACAGTTAGTGGTGTGATAGAGGTTGTTTGGAGTTGATTCTGGAAACTTGAACGTGTTGGGGGGGAAAGAAAAAAAAAACCCTCAGAAGGCATGAAAATGGGAATATTAAGCTGTACTTTATTAATGGTGTTTCCTGCTGTGTTTAATATGAGACATTTTGGTTACAGCCAGCTGTGTAAAGTATAGATGGTCTGTTCCAAAGAATTCAGTTCCGCCAATTAAAAATGCATCAACGCGTTCCCATACGTCCTGCAGCTCCGCCCTCAAATTAGCACAAAAATGCACCAAACGTGCTCGTCCGCCCTTGCTGATCGTGAACCGTTGCTCTTACTTTCTTGCAGAAAGAGAGTGAAATTACTTTGGTTTTTCTTTTTTTTCTCCTAAATGTTAAGCTTTAGCATCTGCTGATATCTCAAGTGACAAGAAGTAGGAGGCTGGAAAAGGGCCCACAGAGAATTGTCAATAGATAAGTCCCTTTGTGAGGGATTGGAGAACACTCGCACATCCCCAGTTTCGTAACACGCCATAAATTCATATCGCATGGTAATCTCGATGGCCATGTATTATTTTGACATTTTTGGATTTAGTGTATGATTGCCTGCATGTGTGCATGTGCAGGTTATATCTTAGAGGGATTACAGGTTCAAGAGTTTGATGTGGGCAGTGGAGTTAGATTTAGGTAAGCCGGAGAAGCAAAAACAAATCAAATACAACGTATATATACTGTATACTGTATATACCGTCTTGCTTTTAAGACACATATTAACAGATTATGGTGATGTATAGATTCTTAATAATACTTTAGGTACTGTTGATGTTGAGATGAATACACTGTTTCCTCTGAGGAGCCTTTCACTGTTCTCGCTTACCGATCAAGAGTCATTGGAAAAGCTGTAATAGTTTGACGGTAGATCTTGACAGATGATTTTATGTTTATTGCTAAAGCCAGAACGGTCTGAAACCTCCTTGAATGTCAGCTTTGATTTTAATCCCAATAGTCGTTTTAATGATCTGATGGTAAAACAATATCACATTCACTCCATTTGGTTATTCATTCTGTGGTGGCTGAGAGTTGAGACTTTGTCAAACAGTCATCCAAAACCATTCTTACAACCGTAAACATTTCTCAAAAAAAAAAGAAAAATCTGTCATTTAGATTCCTGAGGCTTTGCCGATACCCTAATGTCATTTTCAGGTTTTATATTTGATTTCTCCCGTGTGCAGTCAAGAGAAAAGAAAAGGGAGAGAAGACGTGCAGATTACCGAGACAGGAGCTATACGCAAAGTTTGGCAGTGGAGTAGTCAAGTCAAACAAACCAAAGAAAGCATTTTATCCTAAGAACACAATCCACTAAGCCCATTTCAATCTCTTTCTCCTCCTCCTCCTCCTCCTCCTCCTCCTCCTCCTCCTCCTGCTCAAGTTCCCTGCAGAGTTATTTGGCATTTTTGTTGTTTTGTTCTCCATGTAATTACAGCCTTTTGCTTTGATATAAAAATCTGGAAGTATTCAGAGGGATCTGTTTGTAATAAGTTGTTTTACTTTCATGTCAGTCTGAATTTGACAGAGACTCTTTTTTTCTCTAGTGAAATAGCCTGTGTCATGCCCTTCTCTTCTCCTACTGATCCAGAAACAGAGAGGGAAACACACATATTACATTACATACACAGGTTCCTATTAACGCTACCCTGGAATTACTCTGTACCAAACTCCAACGACAAAGGTACTTGTGTGCATTATACAGCACTTACTGTAATTGAACAAATATGCAAATATGCTATTAGGTACTTTTGCAATTGTAGGACCCCATCAACCACTTGAGTGCAACTACTGTCACTATCAACAAGGCATTTTTTTTCGATTGGGTTATTGTTAGGCAGCTTCCAGGTGCTCATATACGGTATACTACTTTTGTGAGCTTTTCCAAGAAATTAGACAATGTTATGCATTTCAAAACATTTCTTTTATCACATTGGTTGTAGCATACTATAAATCATAACATCTCAACATTATTTTATGTGAAAAGTGAAATCATCTTACAGGCTGCGGGTATTGTCTTTGACAGATGACTAAATGCAATGTCCTTCTAAAATCAGTTTGGTTTGTTTGTTGTTGATTCTACTTTTGTAACGTCTCATTTCCCTTTCTCTCTACTTCCTTTCCCACTTCTTACCTCCTACCCCAAAACTCTCTCTTCTCCTTTGTATCCAATGGCCTCTTCCCCCCCTTACCTCCTGTTTTCAACCCAGGTCCCCCTACAGCTCCTCGTAACGTCATCTCTTCCATCAACGAGACGTCTGTCATCCTGGACTGGAGTTGGCCTGAGGACAGTGGCGGGCGCAAAGACATCACGTTCACCGTCCTGTGTAAACGCTGTCGTGGTTCCCCGACCAACGGCAGCAGCAACAATGGCGGCGGGTCCCAGCGTTGTGAGCCGTGCAGGAGTAACGTGCGTTTCTTGCCCAGGGCGGCAGGCCTCCACAACACCACGGTGACGGTGGGAGACCTGCTCGCTCACACCAACTACACCTTTGAGATCGAGGCGCAGAACGGCGTGTCCTCGCTGGCGCCCAAGATGAGGCAGTACGCCGCCGTCACCATCACCACCAACCAAGCAGGTGAGATGTTGTAGCCATGGTATTTATGTCCTGGATTTTATCTCAAACAATGATGATTGGATTTTCCTGAGTAGTTTTTAAATGAGAAGTAAGTGATAAATATATATATATATATTTTTTACTACACGTGTTAAATCACTCTTCATGACACAGGTCCCCCGGTCATTCAACTTTGCAGTAATGGCCAGATACAATTTTGAGTATCACATTTTGAGTATTTCGCTCGTTTCTATCCAATCAGGAGACAGAGCACCCGTGAACGATGGCTCTCTGCTCTCCATCGCGGCACTATCTGACGAAGACAGCTGTGCGTTCATGCGATAAGGACATAGGGACGTGGGAGGGGACTGCTAACTGCAGTCACTGTCAGGAAGTTAGCTAAAAGGACCATGTAGCTTACTTCTCCTTTAAGGTGTGAAACCTTGTATACACAGAACTGTGCCTACCAGGTAGAGCTGGGACAATGACTAAATTATTCTATTAGTCGATAGACAGAAAACTAATTGCAACATGTATTGATACTTGCTTATACATTTAAGTAACGTGTATCTTGGAATGGACTCGTCCTTTTACAAACATGTTATGACATAACGTCTGTTGTGAAGTGGCACTATAATAGAATTGACCTGACTTGGCTTGACTTGGTCCATCAAAGACAAGGTATACTTTATTGAACTGTGAGGCAAGGCTATAGCGCAAACTGCTGTAGATTGCAGAGCCAAACCATAGATTTTTTTTTTGATTTTTAAGATCTGGCAATATGCAATGGAAAAATACAGTACTTATTTCAAAACAAAGGGTTTTGCAGTGGTCTGACAGTGCTGTATTAAATCCTGTAGCAAACAAGGTTTTCACACAAGAGGGGGATATTATCAACTCATCTTAACTACTCCCTATACTTTCACTGATTGGAGCATATTGAGAATGTGCTCCTCCATTGATTTTCAGTGAATTGTTTTGTCCTTTTCAAAAAAGACTGTGAAATACAAGAGTACAGGCATCTAGGCACTATATGTATATGTGTATAGGTCTCAGCCAGGAAAAAAAGGTGCTGTTTAAATCCTACTGTGCGAAACATTGCAAGTTTGCAAATATAAAAGAATAGCAGCCACCTAACGCATAGGATATTATGCAAGTATCTCTGTCTCCCTCTCCCTCTAAATAGACTTATCATATGAAACACTAGCCTGTAGTTCATACTCTGAACATATGCACTCCGACCATCAGCCCTGGACATTTATAAGGCGATCCCAGGGCCGCTATGGTCTTGTTTAACGACTAGGATCAAGTGTCTTCCCAACAAAAAAAAAAAAGACAGTCAGACATCTCATCCTTTTAACAGACACTCTTTAACGTGAAGATGGTCTCCTAAAACTTCCATCAATCGTTTTACACAAGTCTACAACTCTCTACACATCCATTCCTTTAGAAGAAAATAAGAAGGCATAGGGGAAGTGGTGCTGTGAAATTCCAAGAGTGAAATAAAACTAGCTGCAGCAGAAAGTGCCAAACCTCAGAAATCCCTGACTCTAGCGAGGAATGTGCGAAGGTCTCGCAGTAGTATATCAATTTATTCTCTTCCTTTTTTTCCCTCCCCACTCCCCTCCACTGTTCACTCTTACCTAGTTTTGCCTTTGTATCTGTTCATGTTTTTGAGTTTTGACAGTTTTCTCAATCATTATTTTTCTTCCCTTTCTTCCTTCATCTGGACATACAATCCTTTATTCTTTTACCTTTCAATGTCCATCACATACCCAGCTCTTCTCCTCTCACTCTTCATGTGTTCCTCCACTTCTCTCTAGGGCTTTTTTTTATGTTACAAACTTTTCAGGAGGTGATTTAGCCCTTTGGATGGAGATTTCTTTTTTTTTTTCCTTTTTTTTGCAAAGAACA
>NC_137216.1:13058083-13288083 GCF_949987685.1 Ammodytes marinus | reverse complement strand
AAACTGGCTGTTTGTCGAGGAAAAAAATCTGCCCGGTATCTATTACTATAATAACCCCAAAAAGTTATTATGTTTTTCATCGTCCTCTCCTCCCTTCTCTCATTTCCTCTCCTCCTTCTCGCTGCCTCTACATCTTTACCTCCGACCTCTCTTTTTCCTCTTTTCTCTTGTTTGTCTTTCAGTCTTCTGCTCATCACTCATCCCCTCTTTACCTCACTCTTTTCATCTCTCCCTCTATTCCTCATCCTGTCCTCCTCTCCCCTCCTCTCCTCTACTTAATGGAGACAAGTTTTATGGGAGACAGTAAACGCGTCTGTGGGGTCGCTCATTCTCTCCGTGCAGGGAAATTAGTGCAGAACGAATTACACTGGCTTTCAGCACCAACGCGGCGCTATGGCTGACATTTGATGGTGAAATTAGCCGTGGATGCAAGTTTAATCACTCTGGCAGATTTAGTGTGTGCGTGTGTGTGCGTGTGTGTGTGTGTGTGTGTGTGTGTGTATGTGTGTGTGTGTGTGTGTGTGTGTGTGTGTGTGTGTGTGTGTGTGTGTGTGTGTGTGTGTGTGTGTGTGTGTGTGTGTGTGTGTGTGTGTGTGTGTGTGTGTGTGTGTGTGTGTGTGTGTGTGTGTGTGTGTTTGTGTGTGTATGTATGTATGTGTGTGTGTGTTTCCCAGATCACAGTTTGCTTGAATGCCAACACTGGCCCCCTAATCTCTTGATTAGTAGGCCGACAGAAGCAGTTTCCTCCCTAAACTCTGTTCCCTGCTCAGCCATCCTTACCTAAGATGTTAAAACAAGGCCGGAAAACAGCGAGAGGAAAAGTTAATGACTGATACTAGATGCTAGCTCTATTTCTCAGCTGTGGCTTTTTAAGTCACACACACACACACACACACACACACACACACACACACTTGCTCACCCATTGCAAATGCATATTCATTAAACGAGCGCATAGGGACTAATAGGGTGGAGTCTGTGTGACAAACTTTTCTAATGACATAATGGGCTTCTGCACTGATCCCAGTTAATCACCTCGTCTCTTAGGAGCTACTGGAGACACCAAGGGACAGACACACACACACACACACCTACATTACCAACAGTCGACTATCGGTAGATTGACTAAGTGTCGGCCTCTAATGTTGGTCATTCTAAAAATACAAAAACACAATAAAAAATCTTCTTTTAAGGCCTTTTGTCATAGCATTGCTTTGAAAAGGGTGGACTGTGTGACAAACTTTTATAATGACATAATGGGCTTCTGCACAGATCCCTGTTAATCACTTTGTCTCTTAGGAGCTACTGGAGACACTAAGACACACACACACACACACACATCGACTTGCACAAATCAAGTTCCCAGAGGATTCTCCACAGCAGCCATACATACCCAGGGATTTTAACTGCCCCAGACAAAAGGCTCTACCTTGCAGAAGAGCAAACTGGGACAACCAGGGGGGACAGACCCCCATGACAACCCAGGAAAGAGGCCTCTTCATGTGGCAGGCAGAGGGACGCTGAGGGCCTCTATAGCACCAGGGCCAAGCAAACAAGGCCATCAGAGGACAAGATTTGGGGCTCAATTTCCCCACACCAAGACCACACCATGAGTCACTTATGAGACTGAAAGACTTTTTAGAGACACATACCCAGAGACACACATGCAGACGACATAATTGCATACAAACATAAACAGGATGGGGACACACAGAACACAGAAACATAGACGGGACAGAGATTAAAAGAAAGCTTTTAGCGAGAATATCTTCAGATTTTTCAAGCATTGGCCCAGACCTTGAGCTTTTTGTGTGTTTGTGTTTTTCTTGCCGTCTGTATTTACACAAGTTTAAAACAGACGCACACAGTGTACACTATCATGTAATCCAATAGCAGTTAAGCAATGACTCAAGCTTCTCGCAATGTAGAATAAAAGTGAACATTTTGCCAACAACCACACACTGACTACGCACCCCAAACATCACTCAAAGCAAAATACTTCTGTATAGAGAAGATGAATTACGCTAATAGATTTTTTGGGGGGGTCAAACCAATGGCTGACAGGGGGGAAGTTTACAGCAAGGTATAGCTATGTTTTCATTCAGGGCTTTACAAGTCAAACAGGACTGTGTTGTGTAAGGAGCAGAAATCGTTTTAAAAGTTGATATATTTTATTTGTATAGCATTGGGGCTTTTTTTTAGTGTGACCTCTATGGTTGGTATGAAGCAGAACATAAATAGCAATCATCACACGTCATTGGGTCTCATACCACTGTAAATCCTGTGCTAATTGGACTGCTCACATGCTTAAAGAAATGCCCCCAGTTCTGTGAAACATTTCCTGCCAACTGAAAACATGGCTTTCGTAATCTCCCACCCAGTAGATCCATTCAGTTTAGCATGCTAACACACGTATATTATATTATGATGAGCCCTCGGAGGCTCCACGATACAGCACTAAGTGGAGCATTAGCGGTAGCATAAATAGCGTTTCATAAATTGTAAATGACACCAGACAAAAAAACAAAACTTTTGAAATCCTTAGATAGTTTCCGTAGGAAGTATAAGGAGTTGGTTCATTTTAACCGCAGAATTTAAACCAAAAGGTACGTGAAATAAATACCTCTTTAGAAACAACTGGAAAGATCACATTTCCATTTTCTGGATTTTGAGCTTAAAGGGAGTTTAAACTTTAAAAGGAAAATAAAATGAGAGGTTGGAACAGATGAACGGAAAGTCTCTACATTATATACCGATACTAAACGAGAGGGATTTCAGAAACTCGCCCGTTAAGCAGCTTTAATAAAAATGTATGCTACGCTTTATGTTGTGATCTATTCCAACGGAGGCAGAATGTGGAACATTTTAAGACATACAAATGTGCTACTGACAGATGAGTTACAGTAGGGCTAATTTTGGGTAACTCCCTGCAAAAAGTCAGATGTTGTGTCTTTATTGGGATATTTCCCAGGACTTGGAATAATAAAAGTGATGTAGTACCCTCAATCTTTAATCTAATATTCTTATGATGAAGTGCTTGATAGTGCTACCTCCACCCATACTGCATATTTCATTCCAGTCCTAATACATTAGGTTTTCCATTGCTTGTATGAGCAAAAAAATTACAAATGCAAAATTACTATATGGCTAGATGGTATATATTTATAAAGTATACCACTAAATAAATAGTCATTTTAGACATGTTTTGAAATGATTCATCCATCAGTAGTCTGGTGGATCTCAGTAGTCAACTGAAATGGACCAGATTTAAAATAAAGTTATCTTAGTGTAAATTGAGCTGCCATGGCCCAAACAGAGAAAACCCTATCACATTATTATTCTAAACGAACCCCATACTAACCAGTCGTGTACCTCATGGCTCTACCCGCATTGCCTCTTCTGCCATAACATACCACTGTGTCACAAAGTCGTGAAACCAGAGGCCCAGTTTGCGAGGGCTGTTTCTCCCAAGTATGTATGTATCCTATATATGGGAATACTGAGGGAAACGCTGGGTGATATTCCTGGGAATTTCCAACCCAGAAGATTCCCAGAGGGGGAAAAAAAGGTGTTTCATCTTTGGAAGTCCCAGACTATAGGCTAACTATATGATCTTTCTGTCGCATCAGGGCCCTCTGCTGCCGATAAGGCATTTCCAAGTGCACTTTGTGAAAATAGAATTTGTGGGAATACACTTTGCTGATTGTTTTTGCATGTTTTATCACTGTGATCTTAAGAGCAGAGAGAGAGAGAGAGAGCTTCAAATTTGCTTTAATTTGGGGCTGTTTATTTAGTCTTACATGGAAGGAATGCTGAATTAAACACTGTATTTACAAGACTTCTGCTGTACATCTCCTGTTTTTTAAGTCTGTATGAGTTTGTGTGTGTGTGGGTGTGTGTGTGTGTGTGTGTGTATGAGTATTATACAAACTATAATTTGCTACAGCTTTGTTTACACTGTCAGCGCAGAACGTAGCAAAAAAAAAAAGCCATATTAAATTCTGGTAGTGTTCTGGCGAGACACACAGACACCGACATACACACACACACACACACACACACACACACACACACACACAGGGCCAGTTTGCGATCACACACATTGTTGAGGCGCAGTATGCATTCAAATAAGGTGTCTGACCCCAGTTTCATTCTCTGTCCCCCTATATCTCTTACACACAAACACACACACACACACACACACACACACACACACACACACACACACACACACAATGCCTGTGCCACACCTGTGCGTGATTTTCAGGGGATTACATGCTGTCCAGAATGTGAAACGGTGACAAGCTGCCAGTAGATTTATAGTTGTGATGAAGAGTTGTCCCGGTGCAGGTCTGCTGTATCTGTTACCTCCTCACACGTATTGCAGTTTGAGAAGCTTTGTGCACCGTAAAAGTCTGATCCACTCCATTAATGGGCAGGGAGCTTCAGCTTGACACTGCTTGTGTGTGTTTGCGGGAATGTCTGCGTGTGTTCATGTCTGTAAATGAGTGCCTCTTTAAAAATGTGGGGCCTTTTGAAATGAAGATTTGACTATGCCTGAAAACCTTTCAACCTCGGATGATTTTTATGGGTTTTGGATATGTTGCGAAACATGTAGCTAATTTTCAGGACTGCTGAAGTCACCCCCTAATAGGTTGTCATTAAGATTTCATATCTGCCTTGTCCTATTTAACAGTTGGATTCATAGTTGTTGAATTGGGTCAGTAATAATGTGATTGCATGACTGTCTGGAGCATGGATTGGCTCAATATCTTTCACCCCCTGACAATTCAAATGCACTATGAGTCATTGACAGAGAAACCCAACGTTTGGTTAAAAAAAAAAGTATTTTTGTCCAAGTGATAATCAGGCTTTCTTTTGAAATGGTGCCCAGCTGAAGTGTTTTCATTGTGGTGCAGGTCACAGGCTGTCTAGTGAAATATTAAGATAATATTGTATTTTATTTTGACAGTTATGTACTTATGGCATTTATGTTAAATGCAGGGTTAAACAATGTGGTTTAATCTCTCTTTATATCATTCTTCTTTGATCATCTCTCTTTCTCACACACACACACACACACACACACACACACACACGAACGAAAAACGAAATGATACATTTAATTAAAGTTAACTTGCGTTGTAAAATGTTTGGTGAACACAACTTAATGCATTGCAATTACAAAAAAATCTCTAAAATAAAGTTACTGCATGTATTTTCAGAGAGAAGTATTTTTTTAACGTCTATGTTTCTCACTAACACATTTAGACCAGTGGCATATTCATTTCTGTTAAAACTATCAAATGCACCTCTCTCCTTGAGTCTGTGTTGCATCAAGTAACTCCCGACAATGGCGGAGCACACTGCTGCACTAAACAATACAACTCGGCATAAAACATTTCTGAAATGTCTGCTAAACCGAACATAACTGTGGAAACCTGTTCAAATCAAAGGGCTACGTTTCTCTTCTTGGTCTACCTTCTTCCCTCTCACCCAATCCCCCCCCCCCCCCCCTAACTTCCACATCTGGAAACAATGTGGCGAATGCAGACTGGGTGTGTAAATCCTCCTGTTGGTTTATCAGTAGAGATCAGTAGGAGAGAAGTCATAAAGTATAAAGGCCATAATTCATCAGATCGGCGAAGAAAAGCTCCCGAAAAAACTGTCTGACTGGGACATTTGTGCCGTGTGTTTCTGGTGTGTGGTACTTTTATAGTATTAAAAAAAAAGAAAGAAAGGCCAACAGACTCACACATATTTCCTTCCACTCTCTTGTCATTACAGGAGGAGCAGGAGACCAGCTACACTATACTGCGTGCTCGGGGTTGTAATGTGACTCTAAATGGTCTGAAGCCCAACACTGCCTACTTGCTGCAGATCAGAGCGCGCACCGCTGCCGGATACGGAGCCAGCAGCCCCAGTTTCCAGTTTGAGACCAGCCCCGACTGTAAGTCCAGCACACTGAATTGGGGGGTTTTATAGTTATTTAACTGCTGTATTTGAAGAAAAAAATATGGTTAGACATGATATGTCAGGGGGTTTTGCCTTTTAAGCACATCGCCAATACCGCGCCCTTTCATAATATAAAAAAACAGTTAACTGATAATAAATAGAACCAATCTTACTGGAAAGTATTGTGCTTTTTTTTTCTTCTTCCCCTTGAGTTTCAAAGAAGAGTCTTTTTTTGCTTCATTTGCTCTCAAATCTATTCTATGCATTAGCCTTGCATTCTAGGGGAACGTTTTTATTCCGTGACACCGGCCAAATTGAAATACTTTATGCATTTTACTGGCACAGGCTATCATCTGTGGTATAATAGCTTTAACCGAGTGGATTTTTGTTACAGTATTGGGTTTTTCTGAAAACCAGTACCATGTGAAGGGTATTGAACATACTTTAACAAACTGGTAATATTAAAGTAATGGTCTTCGGGAACATGTGCAATCCATGTGAATTGGAATCATTGTGGTTTCGTGCTGTTCAGTTTCAGCATCAGCATTCATTTTGTTTGGCTATTTCCACAGTGTGAGATGTTATTTTCAAATCCATTGTGTGAGTGAGTTTAACCACCGCTCATTAACTGTTGCCCTTTGTCTTTCAGCAGCCTTCTCCATCTCCAGTGAGAACAGCCAGGTTGTTCTGATCGCCATTTCTTCCGCCGTGGCCATCATCCTCCTCACTGTGCTGCTCTATGTGCTGATTGGCAGGTCTGTCCCACTTGGTGTTTTTCTCCTCCAATCACAGAGCAGTCCTTTTTGCTTTCCCGTTTTTCAGTGCTATACCTGGAAATTGATTGTATGTGTACTTTGCAAAATGGCCATTTTCCTGTTAAAACCACACAATTGTGCCGTACGTTTCCCTCTACTTCTCCCCTGTAATTCCTGTAAGAGAGACTGTAACAGCTGTATTTAGGTATGTGTGTGTGTATATTGGAGAAAGTGAAGACGAATTGTGTGTGTGTGCGCGTGTGTGTGTGTGTGCACTTGCATGTGTGTGTGTGTGTGTGTGTGTGTGTGTGTGGCTGAAGTTGGCAGTCAGTACTGTTCAGAGAGAGTATAAATCCACGGCTCATTATAAGACTTACTGATCCTCTCTTGGCTTAAAAAAACTGGGATTACACATGCACATCCATGCACACACACACACACACACACACACACACACACACACACACACACACACACACACACACACACACACACACACACACACACACACACACACACACACACACACACACACATATACACACACAGCAGAGCCCTTGCTAGCCCTCTAGGCCTGGCCAGTGGGTGAAGTCTTACTGGGAGATGTGGCACTACTTATGACCTTTCTCTGTTTGGATTGGCAGGTTTTGTTGCCACAGCAAATCCAAACATCCTGATGAGAAAAGACTGCACTTTGGCAACGGCCACTGTAAGTACTGGACTATTTTCCGAAGGCCTTGTTCGATCCATCCTATCTACTACTACCTTAACTATTGACTACAATACAGTGGGAATACAGCTGGGTCGTTCCATTAGAGAAAGTTACAATCGGGGATACATTTTTCTCAAAGCATTTTTATTCCGGTCTCTGTCAACGCTGGTTGTTTGGGAGCAGCTTGAAGTGGTTTCCCCCTTCACTCCGGTTGGTTTGGTCATATGAGAAGAGGGTAATCGGAGCGAGACCATATTCAGAAGGAGGTTTCCCCGCTCCATTTGCTATCCAATCCTAGAGGCTTTATACCGGAAAGGGAACCAGATCAGGCTGCCTCTTCCAACCAGCTACAGTAACTATCCTGAGACTTAAGGTTTAAGCTATCTTTAATTATAGGGGCTTACTCCGAATAAAAAGTCAATTTCCATTGATACATTTTTTTACCAATGGCAAAGAACCAGTCTCCCTCACGTGTCTATGTACACACACAGTCAATGTGTGAAATAGCCACGGTAACAAATTATCCCCAAAAAGGTTTCAAATGAACTCCCATTTTCTTTATATTCCCCATGCTCCATATTTGTAGCATGTTCTTCTTTATTCATGAACAATGTGTTATTTATTAGATATACTCCTACCTTTAACCTTGACCCAGGTTCTTGCCCCCAAAAACTCCCCAGGTCGGTGCCTGGAGAGTTTCTGCTACTTTACAACTGCTTCATGTAGAGCATTCGTATCCCAGCAGGGACTAATAAAACACAACATTATGACTTAAAGGATAAGTTCACTGTTCTGTTTAAGTAAACATTACTCAAATGTCCATATTTACATTGGAACAGTTGTTGGCCACAAATGGACGATATTATGTTTTCTTTCTCTGCAAAAAGCACGTTCTCAAGTTTAGCCAAGCTAACATGTACGTTGCTTTGACTATCTGATATTAAGAAATCAAGTATCCATCATCTGTGTGTTACTATCACTAATTTAATTGTCAATAAAAATGTTTAGAGGACAAAGGAAACAAGTTTTGAAATTGTCATTAAGCAATGCATTGTGGTCTTTGTAGTGCGTCTACCTGGTATCAGGACGTATGTTGACCCCCATACATATGAAGACCCCAGTCAGGCTGTGCACGAGTTTGCCAAGGAGCTGGACGCCTCATGCATCGCCATTGATAAAGTGGTGGGAGCAGGTGAGAATGGATGAAGTGAAAACACACACACACACACACACAGACAGCATACAGGTTATAACAGGCAAGCACATTTAAACTATGAGACTATATGCTGCAAAATAAGAAACTTGGTTGTAGCAATTTCACCAAATCTGGTTGAATGAAAATGTATTAATGACTATAGAAAAATGGAATGCAACAAAAAGTCTAATTTTGGGAGACTATAAAACTGCAAATTGATCCACATTTTTTTTCTTTAGCAATTATCCATCAACTCACTGAATAAAGTAGGGCCATACATTATGCTAAACAGGCTTAGATTGAGATGAGATTACCAGTTTGCTTGGGTCATTAATGGCAAAATGTAATACTGCATAAAACAGGCACCAAATATTCATTCCAGTTAATAAAGAAAAAAGTGTACTGCTCCCCTTACCTCTCCTTCTTTCCTTCTCTTACCTCACAGTAACTTACTTTCTTACTCTTTCACACTTTCTTTAAATGAGAAAGACACACCAAGTGCTCATCCTAATACAGTAAAAAAATCAAGTGCAAGTAGAACTCCTATAGGTCTCCATTTTCAAAGCAGCAGGCTAGCTTAACTGTGGGCCATATACTGCACAGCGGGAAATGAGAAAGCATTTAATGCCCCAGCCTGCGGTCCCTTCTTTCCAGGCCCTCCTCTATATACGATAGAGGGAGAAATGGTGAAATTAGAAGTTGCTCACCTTCAGTTGGTTCATTTCTACCTCTCTTCTCTTCCTTCATTTTTTCTCTCCGTTCCCTTCTTTTTCTATATATTTCCCATAGGACAGCGCTCTCCTCTCCTCATGCACTCCCTGATAACTTGAGCAGGAGTGCGGGCGGAAGGGTAAACGCGTTGTGATTCATGTCAAGTGCAGGCAGAACAGATAGGGGACTAAGGCACACACAGCACATAACGGCAGGTCTGTCTCCAGAGTCTCCCAGCCTGCACACTGCACACTGTAAAGCTGTCAAGATGGCCCGAGAGTCTTAAACCTGACTACGCCACATTCCACAATGCATTTTTCACAGGACATCGTAGGGACACAGCGTAGTAAATTCTATAGGGCTATGATAAATAGGAAGATAGTGGCCTCTTTTTTTTCATTGGAAATCAGACAAAAGTCAGTGGTTTTCCATTTCTGATATGAAGTATTTGTTTTAGATTTCAACTCGTTGTAGAATCGATCAATGCTATAGTGGTTCTCTATGGGAATCCCTTCTCA
This sequence comes from Ammodytes marinus, assembly GCF_949987685.1. Lineage (NCBI taxonomy): Eukaryota > Metazoa > Chordata > Actinopteri > Uranoscopiformes > Ammodytidae > Ammodytes > Ammodytes marinus. The sequence goes on along the minus strand of NC_137216.1, from coordinate 13,278,237 downwards.
TGATTTGATTCATAATTGACATAATGCCATAATGTGAGGGTTGGGGGTATTGTATTACTATGATATTAATTAATTATGATAATTAATAACACTATCTGTATCAACCTTCTAAACACAATGTAAGTTGAATCCCGCACACCCTCACACAAACAGCTGAGTTCAGGCTATACGATTCAGAATACCACTCACTACATTTTTAATACACACAGCGCCAAACTGAGACAAAGTATATTTATTTGAATGGCTTTCCAAACTCACACGTAGTTCAACATCACATTGTGCAATACGTCTATTTTCATTGCCCCTGGAAACCGAGAGGAAATTGTGCTCATGAAGTAAACATTGTAACTAAGCAACCTTGGTTTCACTTTATAATAACAAAACCATAGTTGGATGATTGGAGCTACTTTGGGCAAACCTTCTTTGGATAGTCCAATGCCAAACTTAACCTTAGATTCCTATCTTTCACTCATTTATACCTTTTTTAAGTTCAATAAGTCAACATGAGGACTATTTGTGTAAGCATTCAGGAACTACAGCTCCCTTGAGGCTTTGACATTAATCGCAAATACTTCTGGGATATGTTCTGTTGTTGTTGTAACATTTGAATGCTATTAAAATGACACTTAAACTGTGAGTAAAATAGCAAGGTGATATCATTTTAGTAACCGGTCTAAAACTTTTTCAACAATCCGATGCCTTTAGAAAGTAAACTATCTACGAGGAAAACCATTGCACTGTAGTTGCTATTGGAACGGATGGCTAGCTACGAAACGGGGACTCTAAATGCATTGTGAGGCTATAGTAAATGTGAAGGGAACGGCAAAGGTGAACATTAAAGCTCGGGGGGATGATGTCAACATTTTCGTCCCGTCAGCTACAATACAACAACCGACCATCTGTGTGATTTTTTCTTTTTTATGAACCCCATTGAAGCGCTCTGAACAATACCCAAACTACCTCGTCTTGCTCCATCCCTGGCTCACTCCCCATCTGTCTTCATTAAAAAACACGCTAACAAGACTTTGATCTCCTTGCCAATCTGTGATTGTGTGTCAAAAGACAGAACGCACGCTCCACTCTGCTTACATGGGTCAGGACTTGAACATCAAAGTGGGGCGATACCTATAGCTCTCTACTCAGGGCTATGGGGAAGGAGTGAGTGTCCCTAATCAAGCCTTATTAAACCTTCTTTTCTCAGAGTGACCACATACTAAAAGGTGCCTTGGCCTGGGCTGGTCCATACACTGCTAAAGGGCCAGGAGAACAGAGCGGCATAGCAGGAAAGCACACAGGCATGCATTTTTTGGTATTTAGACAGGTTGTAATTATTCTGGCTTAAGTTCTTCCAGACCCCGGTTTCCTTCAAGTTTCTAAGGGTTCGAAACCCTGTGCTCTATGATCCAGAGCCGCTTTGGGAAATGATTGTACAAGACTATGAGAGAGAGCGAGAGAGAGAGAGAGATCGGCACATGTCTTAGCTCTGACATCACCTCGCAATATGCATATGTACATTATGGAGTGGAACCAGTCGCACAGAAATAAATACACACAGCCAGCCGTATACACGTCCCACTCATCTCTTCTACAGTCCGGCCAAGTCCCTGTCACCAGCTGTAACATGGCTGGCTGCCTTTGAAGTGGCCAGCCTGCCCGCAAAAAGCTTACAGTGCCTACTTCTGAGACACACATACACACATACACACACACAAACACACACACACACACACCTTCACGAACACACCCACAGGCATTGGCCGAAGTAAACACTCACATCCCCTCACCAACAAGGAATGCTAATTGATCTCTCCCAGAGTGGAAGTTGAGTCCAGCAGCTTGCAAAGAGAGTTGAAAGGGCACGTTGTCGTCAGTTCAATCTGAGAAGTGGATTCAATGGGTGTGGATCAATCTCAAAGTTTATTTACGACACATGGTGCCATTACTACAATTAGCGGTTGTGGTCAACACATAATTATGCGGCGGTCTCTCTCCAAAATCAATAAATACATCTCCTGATTAATGGGAGTTAAGTAATGACAGAAGTGATTATCAAGATCCTCTTTGATCCACTGCTTAATCTTTGGCACAGAGTGGTGGTGATTGCATCTCACATATCACAACGCCTAAAACAACAGTTTTCAGTAGAGCCCTGCACTTCTAGCTGCAGTCGCTAATCCAGGTGGCTAATTTCATCTTTTACTTTAGGGGGCACTCAAATACAATGGAAGTGGCCCGTGTTAAGTTAGCATGACCCATAGTCTGAATGGACACAATTATTTCCAAAATACAATCGAGAAAAAAGTATTTAGAGAACACAGAAATCCCGTCTTGCTATACCTTTGAGGTACAAAAAACAGCTATTCATTGTGTGTCCTTGTATCTTCCCTGGTTTAATCTCCAGGTGAGTTTGGCGAGGTGTGCAGCGGTCGCCTGAAGCTGCCCAGCAAGAAGGAGATCTGCGTGGCCATCAAGACACTCAAAGGAGGATACACTGACAAACAGAGGCGGGACTTCCTGGCGGAGGCGTCAATCATGGGACAGTTTGACCATCCCAACATCATCAGGCTGGAGGGGGTGGTGACGCGCAGTAAGTGCATCTATGACTCATCATGACTTGAAGGCACATTGAAAAGGGACTCAAGAATGGAATACAAGTGAAAAAGGCCTGAGTACAATAGAATGGAATGAATTCAAAATGAAAGGAACAGAGACTTGCCTCGCATTCAAAATCCCCTCACAGATCCGGCCTCACGAGAGAGAGAGAGAGACAGAGAGAGGGAGAGAGAGAGAGAGAGAGAGATTTTTTTTTTTTTACCGATTCCAGATTTGCAATTGTCTTTGACAAATGGCTGTAAAGTGGCCGACACTTCTGTGGAAAGAGCGCAGGAGGTTTATTGAGTTGCCGTGGTGTAAATCTCTGCAGATCAATGTGCTTTGATCAAAGCCTGTGTCCAAAGCGGGCATAAATCCATAAATCCATATCTCTGACTCGCTCCCCCTCTGGGCCTCTTTATAAGACTATCATTAGCACACAGAAGGCCTCTTTAAAAAGGAATGACTGCAGAAAACGGGGAAATAATGAGTCTGAACTTTGTCGCCGAGACGCAGGCCTGGCCTCTATCTCTCCCCGCGGCACCAGGCTTGTTAAATAGTTCTGCCAGCGTGTATAGTTATTCTAGAATAAAAATACATGGAGAACTTCCCCGTACTTTATTCTCCTCAATTTTGTGGGTCCTCTTACTTTGTTTAATTTTGTTCTTCTTTTCCTCATCTCAGCTTTTTTTTTGTGTACTGGCGACGCCTTAATTGCTCCCTGCCTCTTTAATTTCAAGGCATTTGAATTCAGGGACTAACGAGCATGACTCCCTTCTAATCAAAAACAGAATGGCCTAATGAGGAATCCAAATGAAATGTACACACAGCAACAGACAGACAGACAGCACATTGAAACCCTATTGTGTTAATTAATGAACAATGAGGGGGATGCAACCCTCCAAATTGATACTTCAGACAAACTTATGATGAATCAGTCATTTGAGTCACGACTTACAGTAATGATGTTGCAAAAATTGAAATTGAAACATCTGCCTGATGAGCGAAGGATGACAGAAAAGGAGAGCAAGTAGATCATTCACATGCTATATGAACTTTTTTTTTAAGAAGCCACATACTGTTTTTATTCTTGGGGAATGCTGGGAATTTTTTAAATATGATAAAGTATTGTTTAATTTGGAGAGAAAATCACTTTTGGTTAACTCTTTGATCAGTGAGCCTGTTTGTCGAATACATCTTATACTGCACAGCACATGTCTAGTCAGGGAGAATTGCTGCAATAACACAAAATTGTTTCATTTGCTGCTTTTAGACTAATAGGGGAAGCCCAATATTCAGTGCTGTGTGTGTGTGTGTGTGTGTGTGTGTGTGTGTGTGTGTGTGTGCGTGCGTGCGTGCGTTCGTGCAAGACATTTTGAGGGATACGTTGAACACATGTGCTTGAGCTGGAGCTGCAAAAGTGCAGGGCATAGTTTTAGGAGGTCCATTTGATATGCTCTTACACACACCCACACACACACACACACAACCACACGCACACACACACACACACACACACACACACACACCCACACACACACACACACACACACACACACACACACACACACACACACACACACACACACACACACACACACACACACACACACACACTCAGTGCTGCAGGGTGATTTATTAAGCTGCTCCTGTTAATTCTTAATAATCCTGAGACTTTCACACCCCATTTACCTTGCTGCTGCTTTTGGCTGATCCACAGGCTGCATATTTGTAGACACACACACACACACACACACTGTACACAAACACGCACATGCATACACACACACACACACACACACACACACACACACTCACACGCAGTCACGCAAACACTCACAAAAAAGGAGCTTGGGGCCTTTATCTTTGCTGCCAATGTGGAGAATAGAGAGAAAAGGGGAAGGGGAGAGGGAGAGGGCGGAGGACAAGAGGGAGGACTGGGTGTGTGTGTTCCCGTCTGCGACTATAAAAGCCATCCACTGGTAAAAGGAGTGATCCATCACAGTGTTTAAGGCACGGCGGGGTGTGCGTGGAGGGCGTTTAACTGTATCTGCATGTTTTACTGTTATTGTAAGAGAACAGTGCAACTATATTGAGATAATCCATGCTGATCGGAGAGCAGAAAAGTCTATATTAGAGTAAAACAACATTTGGAAAGTGTGTTCATTGTTCAAGTTTTTTTCTTTCTTTTTTTAAATGCAGGGTGTGTATACTTCATGATTATAATGAACTGGAAGTCATGGTTTATTTTGTTTATTTCTACAACCCCTAAGCCCACCTTCTGTCTTGACTCATTTACTTTAAGCTGTTTGTTCTGCCAAACTAAACCAAACTTCATTCTTTTTTTTGTCTGATTGCTACATAGGGGCATTTTGAATTGTAATTCACTGCAGATCTGCTCGGATTTAATTAACGATATTGAGCGAGCCAACTTCCATGATTATTAATGGAAAGTTTTTTTTATTTTCTATTTTTTTTACTCAAATAAGGGTATTAGATTTGTTTCTCTTAACAACCGATTCCATCACCCTCTCACACACTCATGTCATTCCTGAGGAAAAAAAGAAAAAAAAAAGTCTGTCTGGCCAGATGTGGGGAGGAGGGTTCACTTTAATACATGCAGGAGGAGGGATAGAAGGAAAAGGGGGAAGGATGGGGTGATGGGTGAAGAGAGGCAGGGATGATAGAGAGACAAAGGTAAAGGTCTGGAACGAAGGAGGGCAGGCAGAGGAGGGCAGAGGGCACATTAATCAGAATAAAAATGGAGACCAAGCAAGCGTATAGGGCCCGTGGTTGAGGCAAGAGTGAAGCTGCGGAGATCAAAAAAGCCATATGGAACACAAACACGTCCTGACACAGACGCTGTTCATTTAACAATCGCTGATTTACAGGTTTCTTAGAGAGACTCTTTTTTCCCTCTTTTTTCCCCTGGCGTAATAAACCTTGTGTTGGCCAAAGTTTGATCAGGTACAGATGATAGCAGGCAGCGTGGATTTATAGCCAGATCTTCCAGAGAAATAAAGATGTCACACTTTGACAGCTGACCTGCCGGGACCCTAAAGCTATGACTGGGTTCATTTTGTTCTGCTTATAGTGTGTGTGTGTGTGTGTGTGTGTGTGTGTGTGTGTGTGTGTGTGTGTGTGTGTGTGTGTGTGTGTGTGTGTGTGTGTGTGTGTGTGTGTGTGTGTGTGTGTGTGTGTGTGTGTGTGTGTGTGTGTGTGTGTGTGTGTGTGTGTGTGTGTGTGTGTGTGTGTGTGTGTGTGTGTGTGTGGTAAACAGAAAATAGAGTATAAATTCAATCTGGTCCCCATCAGGGCACATGATGTATGTCTGCTTTAAGTCAAGTCACAGCCCTGCCTGTTGACTCCTTATATACATATGCAATGCCTGTTTGAGTGGAAAAATCTGAATTCAATATGATGTTGGGCTATGAGAGTCTTTTGTTTGGCCTGTGGTTCGGTGGTACAGCCAACAGAAACCGTTGTTCTCACTTTTTGTGAGTGATGAAACTGACACGGTGTGAACACGGATTTAAAGCTTTCTACTTGTGTTGCAGGTAAACCCGTCATGATTGTCACCGAGTACATGGAGAATGGATCCCTGGACAGTTTCTTGAGAGTAAGTAATACAATTGAGACACACACGCACACACACACACTTTTCGAGTGTACTGTGGATCATCACAGAGGTACACACCCTTTAGGGCCATTTGGGGCATTAGTGGGAACACACTCGGTGGCTAGCTGAGGATTAAGGAACACACACCAGGGAAAGCCCGTAATGTGGTGGAACCAAAAAAAAATGTCTTGCACCTGCACAATCTGATCAAAATATTACACCTCCGGGATCTTTGTCAAGCAATAAATTCAATCTTTGATTTTACACTGGTGATGCCTTGCCTACACAACTTGCATTTGTCAAATGCTGAACACTGACATTTGGTTCCAACATGTGTTTAAAAGTTCCGAAAAGGTCAGACTCTTTACCGGGAAAGTGCTCTGTATAAAAACAGAGAGAATATTATCAGAGTGGGAATAGAATAGCTGCGCTGATGGATCTTGACTGAACCAGTTGAAATGTTGTCCTCTGTTTTCAGAAGATTTCTGACCATACAGAGTCTTTATTCCTGGCTGCTATCAAATACCATACAATCCAATGGTACAGTTCTACAATATAGAGATTCCAGTAAATGGTGTCCCTGAGAATGGTTGACTTTAGCCTGCAGTCCAGAATGTTTCAGCTGAGCTCTCCACACAGGGCTTATCAAATGACGAGGTTTTATGAACTGTATCCCCCACTGCTCGTCATGCCAGGAGTCAATTAGATTCTTGCCATGCCTCTGTCTCTTAAGGAGGAATTGACCTGCCTCACTGAAATTAGCCAAAGCACAACAGCCAAGCCACAACACTGGCATGAGAGCATGTGTACTGACTGGGGCCTGATTTAGCCTGATTCCACATGTGTCTGCACAGTATCCAGACATCATGCGGGAGGAGTAGCTGTTGTTGCTTCCTGACATTTTCCCAGAGGCCTGCACTTCATCATTGGAAATGTGTCATATGTGCAAACACACACATGCGCGCGCCCACAAACACACTCATACACACTCTCACACGGATGCACATTCATTGCCTATGAATTGAAGCCTATATCCTTGTTCTAAATCTGCAAAGCTTTGAAGCAACCAACCCAGGTGGCTCTGGCCACAAAATTGCTCCGGACGAACTGGGAGGTGAACTGGGCCCGGTCGGTTTTCAAAAGAAAATACACTCGTCTTACAAATGACGTGGTCTTTCACAAACAGAGAGCAAAGCAGTGCATTGAAGAGCAATACATGGAAATCCAGGTGTACACGCCGTAATGGATCTAAATGGGGCCTATAGTGCAAACCCTGCACAAAAACTATGATAGATAGATAGATAGATAGATAGATAGATAGATAGATAGATAGATAGATAGATAGATAGATAGATAGATAGATAGATAGATAGATAGATAGATAGATAGATAGATAGATAGATAGATAGATAGATAGATAGATAGATAGATAGATAGAGACTTGCCAGTGTGAAGACGTGTTAAATGTTCCGCTTGCCAGTGCAAACAGAAAAACAATGTGTTCTGTGTATATACTGTATATCTTCCAGTCTCTGTGTTTGTCACTCAGTCTGCATTTAATCACTTTCCAAACATTGAGTGGAGCTTGCTATTTGAAGTATTTGTATTATAAACAGTTGTCTTTGCCTCCCTATTTTAGTAGATTAAGATTAATCTTTGTCCTGATATGGCTTTCTGAAGATCAGCATCCAACTTTTAAATACCATTGTGTCCTCACAGAATGTAATTGTTTCGATGTTTGGATTGTGTGTGGCTTCTTATCCATGTTCATGACACATTAATCGATTCTATTAAATTGTCACTGAATTGTCACTTCTATCAAATTGTCTGATATATATTAAAGTGTGTCTGGCTTTGGTATTTCACAGTTGGGCTGAAGATGAGGGGCAAAAATGGCAAAGGTGGTCTTTAAAGGTTAATGAAAATGCTTTGGATAATATTAATGTAGAAATGCTTTACTTTATGCAAATAGTCAGAAAGGTCAGCCCGCCCCCCTCCCCCCCTTTGTTTTTTATATGACACATATTAAAAGAATGGCATTAATAGTGTATTTGTGTTCCTCTTTTCCCTTTAGAAACACGACGCCCAGTTTACAGGGATCCAGTTGGTTGGCATGCTGCGTGGCATCGCGTCTGGCATGAAGTATCTGTCAGACATGGGCTACGTTCACAGAGACCTGGCGGCTCGAAACATCCTGGTCAACAGCAACCTGGTGTGTAAGGTGTCTGACTTTGGCCTGTCCAGAGTGTTGGAGGACGACCCAGAGGCTGCTTACACCACCAGGGTGAGCTTTGTGAGGCAATACATCGCACTGAGCATCATGTCTGCATTCATTTTTTGTCAAAGTTACATTATCACTGCATGGTAACAGCAGTTTTTAATTTTTAATTTTAATTATTATTTTTTTATTACGTAATGCTGTACATGACAAAAACCATACCATAATGGGGAGGACATGAAATGACTGTATGTGAACACATTTCAGACAAAACAAGCAAACAAAAAACAAACAAAAGACATACATGACAGCATGGATAAGTGTGTTTGTTGGGCATTTCTTAAAGGAAAGTGTTACTTAAAATGCAACTTTACGTATACCTCCCTGAACACAATCTCATATGGCACTGAATACATTACTTCTCCCTTTACTGTTCTAAAAGTGGCTACAGCATCCCTGTTCCCCTTTTAAACCAAAATAGTAAAAAATGTCTCTTCCAGAAAAAAATATCAAATAACACACACTCAGCAAAAACACATATAACACTTGGTCCCTCTTCCATTGTCTTAACGCGACAAGGAGAAAGAACATGAAGTTGGGAGTTGTGATAACTCAAATACATCCACAGAGCTTTGCCTCCCACAGTGCAGATATGGCAAATGTAAACCAACTGCTGAGGTCATGCACAGGATCACTCAAAAACACTTTGTGTACTGAAGGGCTGCAATACATTGATAAGAAGTTGTGTTTGTGCATGTGTGTGTGTGCGGACCAATGCTGTTTTGACTCACCCACCACCAGCACTACACCAGTAAATGTTTCCAAAGATCTTGTTGTGGCCCTGCAGAATTTGATATTGTCCTACGCATAAGCAAATTAGGGTGGAAAAATATACACATTCATGCTCCTTTTAAGTGTTTAGTTGTAATTGAAATATTGGTATGTGCACACAAATACAAAATCACTTCATCTCTATGTCACAAAGTTATACATTATAAGCAGGCACGCCACACTTCAGTCATTCATCTTTACTTTTTTCCCAGCGTGTGCGTGTGTGGCCATTTTACTTCAGAGGATCCTGTGGTCTAGGCCATGCGTGCAGCCCCCTTTAAACACAGTACAATTTGCTGGCTGAGAATTGCTTGTCAAATAAACAGTCAGTCTGCCGTTTGCCTTTCTCCCAGAAATACATAATCTAAAATAATAAGACAGAAAAATAAACCATGTTACAGTAACTGACAACTCTGCATGCGCTAGTTGATCTCCATCCAGCCCTCAATGGAACCTTCTCGCATTTTTCCTTTTTTTTTTACTTCCCGCAGCCTTTTCTTTTGAAGGCAAAAGTTAAAGTTTCACTGTGTTTGTGTGTGTGTCTCATTGCATGGGTCCATTGTGTGTGTGTGTGTGTGTGTGTGTGGTGTTCAAACATCTTGTACTTTGACCTCTAAGCAAGGGTACTTTTAAGAGCCTTATGTATGTACAGTATGTGTGTGTCATGTTATGTGCCTGTTAGCATTGTGTGTGGCCAATGTGCACCTGTGTTCATTTTTTATTTTTTTTGCTACGATGTGTGTGATTGTGTATTTTTCTGTGTCTTTAGACCTTTCCCCCATTGTTTCTTCACAGATCAGGCCGTATAATTGTGTGTTTTTAAGCGGGCAGTGTGTGTGTGTGTGCGTGTGTGAATGCACAGCGCCAGGCAAAGGGCTGAATAACTTGGCCGATATTTCTGTTGGCTTTGGCTGCCACGGGCCCCCTTTCCTCAGCTCCATTTTCTTCATTTGTCCTGCTTGTCGGCTAGAATGACAAACGCAGCAGACCATACAGCGAGAGGTTACGCAGGAAACTTTTGATTATGGCTTGATACATGTGGGTTTTATTTCTTCCTTTCTTTAAGGTTTATTCCAAGACTTTTTGATTCAAACTTAATATGACAATTATTTTTTGCCTGGGTTTTAATGACACTTTATACGACCCACATTTTCCAATTGTGTCTTATTTTCAGAATTTGAATTTGTGCATATGTGGAATAGCCACTGTAATTAATCAATGTGGCATTTTCAAATATCATCTGGGAGTTTCACTGTAGGTCTTGCACACCCCATTATAATAATACTTCAGATAACTTCTACAGTTCTGGATCGTTGGTTGAGATCACCATGCTCAATCTAAACCACAGAGCCCCATTGGGGTTAAATGGTTCCCGAACAGCTCAATATTATGCGAATTGCGGGATAGCCTTGCGTTATTTTTGTTATCTTTATACAGTCACAATTATACTACACTCAACAACAATCCATTTAAATGTTGAGGTTAATACTGTGTGAGATAGTATGTCTGATCTGTGGTCTTTTATTAAATATATGCACTTTAGTTTATTCGAAGTACAAACAGATAAGCTAAAATACATATCAGGTACCAACATTGACTGATCGCTAAGTCACGCCCCTGACATGCAGCTAGCCAATCACAGCGCAGCATTTGAATGACTCATGATTTTTTTTTTCTCTCTCTCTCTCTCAGGGAGGTAAAATCCCTATCCGGTGGACAGCTCCAGAGGCGATTGCTTACAGGAAGTTTACTTCAGCCAGTGATGCCTGGAGCTATGGCATTGTGCTGTGGGAAGTGATGTCATATGGGGAACGGCCATACTGGGAGATGTCCAATCAGGATGTGAGTACTGCCATGTTGCCGTGTTAACTTCCTGTTTCAGGGGCGTCTTTGTGGCGCACCAAACCCCTGCAGCAGTTCTGCAAACTACTGATTGGAAATACGTGACGGCACCAGCAACTTCCACTGATAGAGATGTTTAGTTCATGTCAATAGTCCTTAAGACACTAATGGCACTTACCAAGGAGACAAGGGAACGCAGTCCCATAGATGCAGGAGAGTGCTTTAGACAGATGCCATTGTAAGCACTACAAAGTCAATAAGGGTATAGACTGGTCGCTGTTAAACCTTCAAAATATCAAGACAAAAAACATTGTGTGTTGTTTCAGCCTAATGACTATATCCTGAGGATGTATTAATGTGTTCTGAATGGGTCTTAAAGGGCTCGGTGCATCATGCATTGTGAAATGGTTCCCTGCAGCCTAATTTCATTTAATCTGTATCCCCATTCAGTGAAGTAGATGTCTTTTCCTAGGATGAACACAGCACACTTTACTTGAAGGTCCAAACCATAAGACAAAGCAATGCAACGACTAGCTCCAAAAAACCCAGCATCCTTAAAGATCAAGTATTATATCCAAATGATTTCTTCTGTGTGTTCCACCAGCCAGGGTAAAATAATATATGTAATATAGGTTTCTGTCCTGGTTGATAAAAAGCAGTACATTGACCATATTCCATAAGTTCTTGTTTGGATGCTGATCATATATGTAATAAGAAATATTGCATATGGTATGTCTCCTGACTGAAATGTTAGATTTCTCAAATGCTTATTAGTGTCCCACCCAAATCCCCCTCCCCACAGGACAAATGTTCTTCTATTGTCTTGTACTCACACCCCCCTGCTAAATTAAACAGGCTGCCTCAGAGCCCCCCCCCCCCCTTCCCCTCCTCCCTCACAGGAGCGGCCAACCCATAAGTAAACTGACTTCTGAACTGAACTTTGTAATTATGAACCTTCATTTTCTGGGATCCACAGAACATGAAGCCTCTGTTTTGTTTGATTAAATACTCTTTGCTTGATTGTTTACAGCCTTATGATCTCATTTTTTTAATCACAGCATATCCCATTTGTCATTTCTCATAATCCTGTCTTTGCCTCTGTACATCTAGGTAATCAAAGCAGTGGACGAGGGATACCGTCTGCCCCCTCCCATGGACTGCCCTGCTACCCTGTACCAGCTGATGTTAGACTGCTGGCAGAAAGACAGGAACAACCGGCCTAAGTTTGAACAGATAGTCAGCATCCTGGATAAACTCATCCGCAACCCTGGTAGCCTGAAAATCACAGCCAACACCACATCCAGGTAAACATAAGGGATATTGCACCATTTGTGTGTTATTTCTATCTGTTGATTGTTATTTGTGGGTTTGGGTGGTTGCATATGTAAGTAGGTCTTACAATAACCAATCAGCTCTCACTTGGGTCATTCTGCAGCCTTTACTGAATAAGAATGACTGCGTGTGAAGCGAGTGAGTTACCATCAAGTTTAAAGAGGTACTTTTGAATTTAATTGTTATAGACTATGATATCAAAAAAAGGCCCATAATGTGGCTATTGTTTTACCAGCTTCTTTTCTGCTCCTGTGTATACCCTGACTAACACCTGGCTCGAGGATGTCCACTGGAAGGATATATAGCTCATTCTACCTCCCAGGCAAAGCATTATGAGTAATAGCAAGTCTATGCACTTCCTGCAATGAGATCACAAGACACCGACACAGTAATGGCAGGTTTTATTTTCCATGAATTGAACACAACTCACCATAATAAAATACATGATAAAAAGATGAGGGGATGCATTTGGTGGAAAAAGGGCGGTTTATTTTAGATTTCAATTTATTTCTCTCTTGTAACGCACCTTTATAGAAGCTACATAATTAAATACCGCCCTTCTGCTTGTTTACTAAAAAATAGCTCATACATCCTCAGCTGAATGCCCCTATATTTGCCTAAAACTATTTCGATTTTTCCACCCTTGGAGTTTAATGTCATATTCCTCTCCACTAAATCCATTGTTTTTTAATGTTAGGCCTACATTATTATTGTACCTTCCCTTATGCTTTCCTCCTTTGTCGGGACCACCATTATCTCCCAGGGGGCCATGGGGAACTGGGGCAGCCCTACGTACAGTTTTCAATTTTGACCAGGGAGTGGATGTGGGGGACAGGGGCTGGGTCTGCGGCAGACGGCTGTGGTCCTATGGAGACGTCAGAGCTCATAACATTGACTAATGATTTCTTAAGAAAGTGGAAATAGGTCCCTTGGAGTTTGCATGTAATTTCCCTGATTGGCTTTTAACACCGGGCGAGCAAAGGCTGGCCGACGACGGCTGTAGTGATTTATGAGAACTGTGTGTGTGTGTGTGTGTGTGTGTGTGTGTGTGTGTGTGTGTGTGTGTGTGTGTGTGTGTGTGTGTGTGTGTGTGTGTGTGTGTGTGTGTGTGTGTGTGTGTGTGTGTGTGTGTAACCGTGTGTGTGTGTGTGTGGTGGCAGTTGCACAGCGGGAGCAGCTGCACTCAGCTCCACACACCTCGTTTGTCTCGGGGCTGTCCTGTCCTGGTTGGCTAATGGAGCCCCCCCCCCTTTTTACTGAAACACACACACACAAACACACACACACACACACACACACACACACACACACACACACACACACACACACACACACACACAGAAAACCCAGACCAAAGCCTAGGACAGGAGTAGGGCATCTGGAGGCTGCAGTGTGGGACCTGGTCATAGTTTACTGTCCCTGTGTGTGGATGGAGAGGGACTGGGGTCATTGTGCCAAGGTTGGCTGTCACAGACTAATTATGGCTAACAAGGGCCCAGTTAAGGTTAGAGGCCACTGTCTATCAGAGTGACTTTACAAGGGTGTGTAAAGCACATGAGCTCACAGGTTATCCTGTTTTAAAACTGAAAAATGTGTTTCTTTGTGTCCAATGAAACATGGCTACAATCTAGGTTACTGTAGTACAGCTAGTGCTTCTTCTAAATACATGTCAATCAATATTCATGTGCAAAAGGTCAGTAATTCTCCGCTACAGCTGTAGTTGGTTTAAGCCTTTTACATAATAAACTTTTCCCCCAAGCCATTTAAAGGCAAAATGAATAATGACAAGTCTCCGTGAACCTGGAACAACAAATCAATTGCATTAACCCTCTCTGTAATTCCCTTTAAAAAATCTGTCCATAGAGAATAAAGGTCCTTAGTTCATGTTCAGTAGTAAAGGCTGGGCTGGAAATGGAGTGGAAACTAGAGCGAACCCTTTCTCTGTTGAAGGGCTTGGGATGAAGTAACTGGGATTGGGGTTGAGGCCATGGCTCGCTGATAGAACTGAACTAAGATTTAAAGTTGGGGTAAATCTTGGCTTGTAGCGTCTGAGTTTGGGTCTGGGAATGGAAAATTGGTTTCTTAAAATCAGCCTAGACCAATAAAGAATATGAATGTTTGTACAAAAAATACATGCATATATATTTAACAAAAAAAAATATAATAGGCATCCAAAATCCAAATCAACTGCATGCCAGATATAGTGCACTGAAAACCTATGCCTTTTAAATTAAATCATTCAAAATGCCATCATTTAAGTTATTTTACATTCAGCATGTTCAAAATGTAATCAAATTTGAACAAAATCAAGTCCAAAGATCTCTTAACTAGATCAAAAACTCTAGACTGAAACACATGGCTGGTAATATGAATTGAGAGTTCAGAGTAAGCAGCACCATTCAATGCATGACTGGATTCAAATCAAAATGTCACACTTCAATCCATTTAGGTTAATAGCTTCCCTTACAAGCACCTGAGTACAGTCTTGATTAAAACTACACCATATCCATCACATCCAACAGAGGAAATGCCAAAAATCAAAAATTCTACTAAAAGTCATAATATCGGGCCTAGGTAGGGGATATTTCTCCCACTCTGTCCTTGTATAAAGGACAGAGTGGGAGAGTGTTCAAGCCCTTCTCCTGATCCACCCTTGAGATCTATAAAAACTAGAGACTACTCCGCCCTGGTTATTCGGAGGTCAATATAATGAACGATAGAGCCGAAAAAAGAGGATGGGAAATGAAAGCGAAAAGGGGGAGAGGGGGTTTGGGCAACATACTTTGTTCTGTATTTATATGTCCTTCTGTTTGGAGCGGGTGTTGTTTACATTCATATATAAGTGTTCAGTCCGCAAGGTTTTTTTTTTTCTTTTTTTCAAACCCATTCCCACCCTCAGGCATATTTCGTCTTTTTGCTTTTATTTTCCCCATCTTCACATCCCTCCGTCTCTTGAGTTGATGTTGCCAAAACTGTAACAACAAAGTAAAACAACAAACACGGTGAGGGAGGGGGATACAAGGTCATCTACAGTTTATCTCTCCGAAGAGACAGGAGAGATGATATGAGATGAGAGGAGAAAAAAGTAGTACAGGAGAAGGGGGGATCAATAAATCTGCAACAACAACAAAAAAAAAGCTCAACATCCTCAATCCTAAGAGCCTAAAAAGTAAGAATCTAAGACATGTTGGATAAAGTTCTGTTTTTGGCCCAACTTTGTTTGTTTTTTAGCATATGTATGCACTGGAAAAGTCAGTCATTACCACTATAGAAACTACAGTTTTCTTTTGCATTTCCGTTTCTTCGGTTTCTAAAACGATGTTGGCTGTCCTTAAAGGAAAACTTACACACTTCCTTCTTTTCCCCTCAAGCAAACCACCCCCACCTCCCAGCCCCCCCCCCAAATCCCTTCTTCTCCTACAACCCAGTCTCTTCGGGGGGTCCTGGGGGGCCCTCAGCATTTTGACAGGGCCTCTGATCTGGCAGGAAAAGACTCAATCATTGTAACAACACCCACTCCACTGCCTCAAATGCATCCCTTTTTCTCTAGCCTTTTTCCTGTCTCTGTTTGAGATGTCATCTCGCTTTTTTCCTCTCTCTACATCTTCCTCTTGGTTGGCTTTTTGTCAATGCTGCTTGTTGGCAGCTTGGTGATTTTCTATTGTAACGTTGCTTTGACTCTATTTTGTTTCTTCATATCACAATATATTGCATCAGCATGAGGTGTACAGAGTATTTCCAGTCTGGCCGTGCAATATTCTACCTCACATCTACAACAAGAGGGAAAAACAACACAACAACTAGTTTGCTTGTGAAAATAATTTGAGTTACCTTTATTCACTATAGGAGCATAAATAAAGCATATAGAAACATATCACTCCACCTTCATACTTGTATGTGTTGTTATGAAATAAGATAATGAGTTAGTTAAAATTGAGGAAAAACTAAATGATTTGTAGTATGAGGATCCTCCACTGCTTAAAAATACTTATAATTTTTAATTGAATAGAGATGCAACTAATTACATAACCTAATTATACATACATTCCGTTACAATTCCAATGCCATTTCTACAATACAAAAGTGGCTTCATTGCAGAAAATCCATATAATCAAAACTATTCTGTGTTTCATTGAAGTTTTTTTTTGTTAAGCAGCTTTATTGAATTACAAGTTTCCTATTTCCCTGAGGGTAGCCTAACCGTGGGTAATATTTCCCAGATTGTCACACGCGTAAACACACACAGTGGCTCCGAACCTCCCTGCCAATCCAAATCAGTCGGGCGGAGGTGGACTTCCTGCTATTCTAATGAGTTTATTTACAAGGCTTTGAATTGTATACCCAGGGGGAGATCTACCAATTTTTTTTGGCCCCGTCCTGCCTTTGTTTGCAAGGCTCTATTCCCATGTGTGTGTGTGTGTGTGTGTGTGTGTATGTGTGTGTGTGTGTTTTGTGTGTCTGTGTCTTGACGCAGGTGCCTTTTTTTTTCTACTCCCCGAGACAGGTGCAGCATGTCCTTTTGTAGAAACGTAGAATGCCTTTGCAAGCAAGTTTTAAATGCCACTCACAAATCAAGCCAAAAACGCACACAATGCTCTAACTGATCCCGTATTCACATATTGTTGCACCGATCGTTGTGTTTTGAGTCCAAGTTTTGACCTGTGTGGATTGACCTGCTTTTTCCCCATTTCCTGCCTTGATGTGATCAGGTTTTACAACAGCAAAGTGAAGCCCATTTGTATAAGAGGCAGCATCAGTAGTGACATCAGAGATCACACACTGATAGAGAAAATGGCTTTTTCATTTTCAGCCCCCTCCACACTCTCATCTTTTTTTTTGCTCTCTGGAAGTCTCTCTACATCTCTCGTCCTCCCTCTCTTCCTCCATCTTTGCCAAACATCAATCAGAGCGAGTCAGAACAGTGCCTGCAGCCTTTCCTTCACCCTCCACTGTTGACTGAGCACTCTAAAGCCCAACGCAGTGCATTTAATTTGATTTGATCCAATTGAAACCATCAAGTCTAATCAAATCCAATGTTGCATTTTTTGCAGCACGGTACATGTACTGCAGGAAACGGTAATGACATTAGACGGAAACCGATGCCGCTTTTGTTAGTAATCTTGTTCTTGAATATGTTAAATATATTATGGAAATATTTTTTGTGTGACGGTTTGATTTCCCCCACGTATTCGAAGCCCAAAGGCAAGTTGCAGGTTTACTGTATGCGCCACTGACAAATAAGGCCAATCTGTGTGTGTGTGTGTGTGTGTGTGTGTGTGTGTGTGTGTGTGTGTGTGTGTGTGTGTGTGTGTGTGTGTGTGTGTGTGTGTGTGTGTGTGTGTGTGTGTGTGTGTGTGTGTGTGTGTGTGTGTGTGTATGGCCCGCTGAGTGCTGCTCAGAGGTCTGGTTTATGTTAAGTTATGTGTAGGTATGCGAGCACAGAATGCATAGTATGTATGTTCAAATATATTAATATAATTAACACAATGAATACATGTTTAACAACTGATTCATATAAGGTACTCTCATCTATTTGCCATTGCTTCTTAAATGTCACTGTCAAATTAGATTTTGTACTGAATTCCAGTTTCAACATGTGTCAAAAAAAAGTTTAGGGCAGTGGAGAGATCATAATTAATCCCTTCCACAAGAAGTGCCTGTCAGGTGAAGTTCTGGGTGAATTAACTCCTTTATGAAACCATGCCAGGATTTCCATTTGATCTGTTTCCCATAGGACATTACCAAAGAAAATGTGTTATTTCGCTGCCCATTGAAATTTGTTTAAGTCACTCATTCTCTTCTTTCTCCTCAGGCCTGCAAACTTGTTATTGGACCGGAGCAGTTCAGAAGTCCCCTCCATGGGCACGATGGGTGAATGGATGGATGGAATGAGGACTCTGCCCTGCAAGGAGGCCTTCTCTGGGGTCAGCTACAGCTCCTGTGACACCCTGGCCAAGACATCCACAGAGTAAGACAACCACACACACACACACACACACACTGAGCTACTCTGCCTATTCATGTCGGCAGTGTTTACAGGGCCCCGCTACCCATGGCAAGGGCCAAGAATTTGAAGAGGCTCTTGGTGGAGAACACACACACACACACACACACACACACACACAAACACACACACACTCTTGTTCTCAGTAAGGAGAAAGCTTATAGAGCCCTTACTAAAGGTGTCCAGATGAGTCAGGGTAATTCATAATGACAGGCCTTTAGCCACGCTCTCCATGTTGCAAGTAAATACAGCGGGAGAACGTAAGAGCATTAAAAGAAAGAGAGATAAATAGAGGAACAGATCAAAAGAGAGAGAGAGAGAGAGGGAACTGTTGAGGGAGGGAATGAGAGGGGAGATTTGACAAGATAAAAGAGAAAGAGAGATGGGCTTTTGGAGGAGCAAATAAAGGCACAGCTGTCAAAGAGGTATGCATGCCACTCTCTTTACTGTGAAGCATTACAATGTTTAACAAAGACCTAGCAAAGATGGTCAGGAATGTACTGTATTTGTAGGTGAACTATGGAGAGATCAGCCTCTTTGAGAGAGTCCACGCTGTGTGTGTTCTCTCCAACTCAACCACAGTCTGTCATTGTTCCATCCATCCTCAGATACATTATGCGGTCACTTACGGAAATCTTGGAATACATTTGTCAGTATGCAACTCATTTGCAATAGAAAATACTTTTTGAAGTAAAGGTAAACCACCAGGATTTTTTCAAACAGAATCTTGAGAGGTGTTACAGATACCGAACGTGTGCGTCACTGTCTACACACTTGATTTTATTTCCCCCCTGAAAAATCTGCTCCTGGCAACTAATGTGTTATTAATATTTGTATGATTATGTTTAGGAAACCAGAGTTGCCTAAACATTACCACGGAACTATACTGATTCTGTTGTTTTTGGTTGAATATTGAAGTCAACAGTAAAAATTGAGGACTGGTGAACAGTTTTATAACTTATTGTGATTTATTTTTTATCAGTGTCGAACTGCAGACTTGTCCTCTGTTTTTGCTGCTTTCCCTGCCTTTCTTTCTAGCTCTGTTGGCCTGCTGAGGGTTTAATTGGTGTGGAATGTGACCGGGTAAATAATTGGACATTTTTAATCATGGCGATCAAAGCAGCCCTTCACTGAGGTGATGGCAGCTGCGCGGCCAGTCGGGAAGTGGTGGTTAGTCAGTCCGGTCAATAACTTACCAGTCATTTACAGTGATGGGAAAGCAATTTGTAATGTGGGTCCTTTATAAATAATGGTGAATCATGGAGTCAATGTCACCAGTTTAGCAGTAAGGGCTTTTAAATGTAATACAAATACTGGATAATCTTCAACAAAGGCATCTTCCCAGATTATCAACTGTAAATTACAATGACAGGTTACTGAAATGTATTAATTAATTTCCTAGAAATATCATAAGGGGACAATTAGGAAGGTGTGAGGAGATGCGTTATAGCAGAGCCTCCCAAGGAACAAGCTAGGCAAAGTTCAGCTTTGGCTCATTTCTCCAGACAATAATGTTGGGTGGTAATAATAATAATACAACTTTTAATTTGGATTTCTCACTTATTACCTACACTAATTGCTCCATTGTATTTATGTTTCTTTTCACAAGTGTACTACAAAATAATATAGCAATTATTTTTCTTGAACTTTCTCATGTCATGTGATCAATCGATACATTTAATCAATGAAAAGTTGTATTCAGTCAACATCTTGCAAAAAAAATAAAAATCTTAAACTGCAGACAAGGTGGAAATACACATTGAGTAAAGACAAAATACAGCAAAGATAATCTTCAAGGGAGTAACCTCACACAGATATTATATTGAGCTATGATGCTTTTTCTGTAGCTCGATTGTAAATTGGATCACTGCAGTGTTAATCCACTCAAGGCTGAGGCTAAGGCATCCAAAGCTAGCTCAGCTACAAGGCTAGCAGCCTTGGCTGGGACTCTTCATTGCCCCAGTATAGATTTCTCTATTGATTTGCACAGTCTTAATCTAGTCCTTGATATTCAGCTCAAGGCCTGGCAATGCTTTGACCTCTGAAGAACAGTAATCATACTTGGCTGCAGTGTGCTGACTCATCTGCCGGAGTAATTGAAGTCCTTCTTTTCTGAGAATGGATTCACTTGGAAATAGTGGATTATTTAAGACCATTTTTTTCATCTTGACAGTATATGAAAGGTTCAGTCCAGGTATATGATTGAGACAGTGATAAACTTTCCTGAACTGAGTTAAACTGCAAACAAAACAAAAACTGCCTAAATGAACTCTAAAGAGACAAAACACTGACAAGTTTTATACAACCACATATTGTAAAGTATATACACAGCCTTTGTGCGTATTTGAATCACAACTGACCCATCAACCCTAACCCGATCCAGCATCAACTTTAACTTAGCAATTCAAAATGTAACACAACAGAGGATACACTTTCCTCTGCCATTATGTATTCATACAGTGATTCAGTGGTTAAAGGTGGTCCATTTCAGGTCACGGAAACAACAGAATGTACCACGTTGAAGACAAAAATAACCTGCAGAAGTTTTGTTTTGAAATGATGGAAATTGCTGACCTAATACTTTGACATGCTTTTTGTCACTGTCTATTTTAGATGGTTTTGCTGAGAAAAAAAAAAGTCAATACATTTTTGATTGTCTATATAATGTGGGGTCATAAGATGTTTGCTATCATTTCCACAGGTATACAAATGACTTTCCATAAGTACCTAATGTCTGGAGTATTTTTTGCTTTCCGGTCATAAATGTTTGTTGTATATATTGTATAGCTACAAGCCACATGATTTGGCCTGATTGTCTAATTAAAATGCACTTCAGGTACCATTCTAGAGAAAGCACATAGGTATTCCATTGTAATGTGTTAATGTTGCCTGGCGTGGCTGTGTCTCAGTAGAGTGGTTCTGACGGAGGTCCACGACACACCGGCCACGTGCCCGGAATGGGAGCCTTCCATGGGGATCACCACACTCTAACGCCCAGCCCCTCTCCGCCTCCTCACGCTCTGGATGGTGGGTGGAGGACCAAGACCTAAATAGGCCCCCAGTAACCTACCTCCAGAACCACTGATGGGCTCTCACTTGTCGGACTTTTAAATGGATAGTTAGTTAGATTTTTCAGTATTTAGTCTTATTAGCTGCACAATTTACCCACTGGCTCCTAAACAGAAAAAACACCGTTATAGTGACTGGTAATGTTCATTTATAGTATGTATATAAACTTAATACAGGAAATGAAGGAACATTTAGAAAGATTAGAATGTGTATTAAAATGCTGTAAAAGCTGCTACATCATTCATAGCATTTGATGTTTGAAAATGAATAAGATCCTGCAATAAAGTGTCTATTTACTGTATGCTTGTTAATACGAGAACATAACTGGCTTCATTAGTTGGTAAATGGAAAGCTATTATCACTTTATGGATCATTGGAGCTTTGTTGGCATACTGTTGCTGTTACTGCAACTAAAGGCATACAATGTTGTTTATTGTAAGCTTTATGGACGTGTAGACCCTTTCTGGTCAGCAGCAGCAGCCAGTTGGAGCTTTTAGATTCCATCGTTAATGTGTACAGTTTATAGCTGTGCAATTACTTAACCTAACTATCCCTTTATTTTGTACCACAAAGCGAAGCCCCTGAGGTTCAGTTTCTGGCTGGTCAAGATGTTTCCTAATGTCTGCTGTTCTTGCTGCTTTGGAGAACTAAATGCTCTGCTTGCATCGGAATTATACCAACTGTGTTGTGACCCGTTTTGAATAACACTAAAATGTCTTAATAATGGCCGAAAGTGTTTGTTGTAGTAATGCCACCACTCTCACTGCAACTACACTGCTTCTACTAATACAATGCCTGTGTCATTCCTACAAGATGGATGCAGATACGATAAGTTATCATTAGCAAACTCTGTGACTTCTTGTGTACAGTAATGTCAACAATGTAATTGTTTTTCCAGGATGCTCTTACTGTATGTTTTATGGGCTGTATGTTTTAACTGAGCTGACTAACTACTGTGTGTTTTTGATGTGTGTGATGCATAACATGAAACTGATCCTGTTGCACAAATGGTCTTTTCTTACACTTAAATGCATGTAACTAATCATTTTAAAGCTTCTAAGAGTGTTAACGTGTTTATCTTAATCAGAGTGTAATATCCTACAATTGACCCAGTGCTGCTCCCCTTCACATACTTACAGTAAACCCACCATATCAAAAAGAACCATTTCAATGCAATGCAAGAAACTAGGTCTTGTATGGCACTGTGGCCCTCGCTCGCCATTGTTTCTTCCCCTGACAGGGTCATAATAGCAGCTGTCAGTGCAGCCCCATAGGCCCACCTCCCTGTGTGTTAGTGATGGAGAGTGGAAGTAACACCTTCCCCAATAGACCTCCTTCAGAGATGTGGCAGCCCAGTGGCCTTCTGGGAAATGCAGTCCTTTGTGAATGACAGTTGGCTGGGAAAGTGAAGGGAGCAGCGCTTGGAGAACGCCATTAAATGTCACCTGGGTGTCATATCCACCATCACTAACGCACACTTTCCATCTTTTCTTTCTCCCCCTCGTTCCCCTTTTCCACATCTCTCTCCACCTTCTTTTCCCTTCCCCCTATCTCAGGGATCTTAAAAAGGTTGGAGTGACTATCGTAGGACCGCAGAAGAAGATCGTGAGCAGCCTGAAAGCCCTTGATTCCCACACCAAGAATGGCCCAGTACCTGTTTAGAAAATGAACCCAACATATAGAAACAAAGGAGACATGTCCGTCGGCGTGGTTGCTAATCACAGCCTAACACGGTGGCTTCATATTTGAACTGGAAACGGATGGATATGAAGGAGAAAAAAAATGTGATCGGATTCAAACGAGGGCTTTTACTGTTTTGTTGAAAGACGATATGAAGACCTTACAGAGAAAGTGGAAGAGTTGGGGGCAGACCTGCCAGCCAGTTACTGTAACTGGCTGACTCTTCAAGGCCCTCTGTCCCTCCACGTCCGAGATGAAATGCCTTACAGACAAATAAGGGGAAAGTGGCAAGCCAAGGAGATCAGTGAGACCTGGCCAGGGATAGAGAACTGGGAATGGACTTGGATACAGGGCAAGGACTGTACTAGCATAATAAAGCTGGAGCTCTCCAATATATTGGCTATAGGCTGGATCGCATAGCCTTCCCTTTGCAGCTAAAGGGGGACAGGCATGATCACAGTCTCCTCCTAACAGGCCTGCCTAGCAGCCTGTGGAACGGCTGAAATGCCTTGCGTTGAAGAGCACGGCACGCAGCAGCAGCTCAACCAAGATGCGGAACCTTCCTGGACTTGAGAGGTCTGAGGCGTGAGATTTCGTTGTAACTACCTACATTTTACCGTCTCTATCCATGAGAGAACTGAGCTGGTATATGGACACACCTTGACAATAACCGAGCCATTTTACTCCGTAGCTCTAACCTATAGCATTTTGCATTCAGTAGACATGTCACATAAAAAGCAATAATTATTATAATCAGTTCAATAGTCTCATTGTATGGAAGCCATGAGTCTGTCGCATGTACAATGTACTGAGCGCTGTGCTCTGAAGGTACAGGGGGCCACAACACACTTCACATACAGAATTTTATTTACGCCGACAACTATGTTCTATGTGCTCATCAACCGATATTGTACATTTGAAGTGCTGTCCCCCCCCCCCCAACCCAATGCCCTTTGTGTGAAATCTCAGGATGTATGCATTATTCTTTGTGTTTTTCTCTAAAGAGGGGAAACAGATAGAAGGGATGGAGCAGTGCCAGGAATTGAGAGTGCACGAAAAGAAAATGTGAGTGAGACGTTGATGAGAGGGAAGAAGAGATACATTGAAGTGATTAGATCCAGGCCTCTTCCACAGACAAGAGATTTTGTGATTGAGTTCTAAACCAGTTCGGAAAGGTTGAGATCAACACTGCTGATCTGAATGGTGTTGTTGGCCCTTTGCTTTGGGTCTGGATCCATAACTCAATAACAAAAGTTTAACATAATCCTGGGTTGTTTAATGCAACATGTAGAGTGCCTCCTCTAGTTGGATTGGATTTTGATTTATTTTTCCATGTTTGGTCTTTTTCCTGTGTTCTCATAGGGCCATGGGTTTTTCCATTACTGCTATAAAACTAAAAAGGTGTGACAATGCACTGAAAGAGATGCAACACTTCCAACAAAGGATTGCTTTCTGAGATAATATCCTAGTACATCATGTGTCCAGGATGGGATTTCCTAAAGGCACCTTAGAAGTTTGATCGAGTACTATGAAGTACAGACTTGAAGATGTTGGTCTCCTGCTTTGATGTCACCCAATGGATCCCTCAGGGCAACATAGACCCAGTATTTCTAAACTGGTTAATTTGGTACTTTGCGCTGTTGGATGGGTAATATTCAAACAAGAGGCTGCTATCTTTGATCTTCTTCCAAGCACTTATCGTAGTACAAAATATATGAGCACTTTGAATGGAAATGTTATGGCCTTGGCTGCAGATATTGCTTATCTAATGGACAGGGGCGATTCTGGTGCTTTTGGGAAACCCAGCCCTGTTCAGCGTGTCAGTCGGTTACTTGGTCTACCTGTGGACGCTGCTGTTGCTGCTATGTGTTCTTATTAGCATGTACATAATGTAAACCATCGTAAAGATAGCAACTAGCTCTACAGATCCCACTATATGTACATGGCCATCCTTCTTTGTACAAATGTTTGTATGTATAAAAGAATAAATAAAAAAATTGTGCAACATTTTTAATTAAAAAAAAAGAGACAAAAATCATCTGTATTATATTTTATCTTATTTTGAATTGTATGTGTCTGCTTTGTTTTCATTTTCTTCCTTTTCTACAATAAAGAAAGGCAATTATGATTACATTATTATTTATTTGCTAACATTATACAGCCGCAATGTTGATGTTTTATTTGTAGCATACGGTAAATGATGTGTCAGTGCTATCTGTGATTTTGGTTTGTTCACTTACTTTATAAACCTGGGACATCTGAGAGGGCAATACTGTTATGCACCCCTATATCCAGAGCCCCCTCTGTCTCAAGACTGACCCGTGTGTCTGTGTGAGAGTGTACGTGTGCAAATGTAGATGGCCTTGTCTACTAATGTAAAATGATTTGTAGTGGAAACATTTATATTTTTATAATAAATATTCGCAAAAATATTTTCCAAAAAATGGACGATGATAGACCTGCCCCTGTGTTTTTATTGTATCATGAGATGATGTGACACACCAACAAAACTACGTTGGCTTTTTTTAACGGTAAGCGTATTTCCATATGTTTTAAAAGATCACAAGTGGAAGTCTTACACTCATAACTCAGATACCATCTTTTTATTTTACATACCATAGATCAATGTTCAGGCACATCTTGCCTTCTTCAGGATAAAAGCATGCAGTATATGTCTGACTGACAGAAATAGTGTACAGCACAGGTGTTTCAGATCACCCCAAGTTCACAGGGTTATCAACATGAAGGGATGTGGAGTCCGTAGAAAGTTCATTCATAGCCAGGGAAATCTTCACCATCAAGGTCTCCACTCAGCAAATGCAATCTAAAGTAAAAATTAAAAGTATAAACGTCTTAATGCTTAGACTGTATATTATTAGACTAATAACTCTTCAAAATAATATAACTTTTCCTCAGTTATACAGTACGTATTTCAAGTCAAAACAATTCAAAAAGATCAAAATTGATTCTCAGCAAAAACTTAAAAAATTATAAGATAAGCAAGAAAATATACAGTACAAAATATATTACAATTACTAGGTTAACTCAGTGTAGCTTGTTAGCTTAAACGACAGTGTAGTCAAATTCCTATAGACATCTATACGGTACTTCCTATGATTGGTGCATTGGATTTCTTCACCTGCCATGATTGTTTTGAACAGATTTCCTAAAAGCCATGAACATGACCAAAGAAATGCCTATTTAGGTTTCACAATCTTAGAAATAAATGTTGGTATTGAACATTTAAAAAAAACATTATCATAGAATATCTGGGATTTTATGCAGAATGCCGTCATTCTCTCTGGTGGCAGGATGCATTCTATACCATCTATCACTCTACCTGTCTCTACACTGCAGCTGCACTACACTGTCCACAAACCTCAGTCCACACATCTGTTAACCAGCTTCCAACTTCACCAACTCAGCCTCTGTTTCTAATCCCTTTCGCCTCCTTGTTTCCCCTAGCCACATCTAATAAAGTATTTTGTTTCCGGTCATCCATGGTTAAAGTCAATTTGTCGTTTGATTTTAACGTGGAAGATCTGCGTAATCTCTCTCTCTCTCTCTCTCTCCCTCTTTTTTTTTCTTGGCTGACTGGGAGAAGATGAGATGTGTCATACAGGGGGAACGAGTGATTGTTGCTCTGCTGGATGTTGAAAGGCTGACACTATCCAGATGGTCCCAGGCAGATGTGCACAGAGAGAAAACAGGACCCTGCCCTCCCCAATTCGGGGGAACAATGAACACAGTATGCTTGACAACGCCACCAATCCGGTCTTGTTTTTATCCAGAAAACCCTCCACGGAATACTGAAACCACTGGGGTGATGTGAAAGACAGAGGGTGGGCGGAAGTAGGATAGAGATAGAGAGAGAGTGAAAGTAAAAGGGAGGAGGAGGAGGATGGATGGCAGGTGTGGTGAAGGTGTGTTGCCTGTGGCGGTTCTGTCCAAGTAGATTACACATTTTTTCAAACAATGGCATATGATCATGTAAAAAAAGAGCAGGATTAAGCAGCACCATACATCATCTTGCTTGGCAGTGTGTTGCTGAAATGCACTCCCCCTAGCTGCTACAGATGCAGAAAGCATGGTTCCACTCGGAGAGTAATCATAATGACAAAACAAAGTCATGATGTGTAAAATTCATTTCCCGTTTTGCACAGGGGTAATACCGCAATCACCCAAAATACAGCTCTGCTTTTTCCAGATAGCCAGCCAGCAAATCTAGTTTCTATCTGTGCTCGGATGTCACAAAACCATCTGGACACTTTTGCTACTGCGGTTTTAAACTTCAATTTTTTATGAGTAAACATCCTACCCTCTGCATGGGCCAAACCCGTTTCCTCAGGACTATGCTTATGCTTACAGGAAGCAAACGAGTAAAAAAAAGCAAAACAAATTTGCAAGACTTTATTTTTCTCTTTTGAGAAGCTTTTATTTCTCAAATTATGTATTAACCATCAGAATCAGAATCAGAAAGGATTTTATTGCCAAGAAGGGTTTTACACCAACAAGGAATTTGTCTTGGTGAACCAACCATCCATCATAACTGTTCAAATTCGTATCTTGACCTGTGAATGTATTTGTTTTCATTTTTAGACAGCAGGAAATATGGTTACCATTAGTTTTCCAACAAAGAAAACATATTTAGTCAATAACATAAAATCAGCTGAAGGGAAAGCACCGTATTCTTCTGTTTTTAAATTGTTTCTTCGTTGTTGTTTTTTTGGAGAAAGACCGGGACAGTTGTCTCCTCCCTTTGAAGCCTGTTCCGTGCCCCGTATCCCTCTCTCTCTCTCCTCTCTCTCTGTTGCTGGTAAAAAGCAGCCTCCAGCTGTGTGCAGCTGCTTTGCAGGCACTGACGCCATGTTGCAAGCTCCTGCCACTCTGTTCAGCTATCCCCGAGGCCTGCTGTGAGGATGTCATCCCCATAAGATCACTTCCTGAGTTCAAAGTTCACTGATAAAAGACCAGCTTGCAATGTATTAATTATCTTTGTTGCCAAACCGTGTTTGTTTGTGTGTGTGTGTGTGTGTGTGTGTGTGTGTGTGTGTGTGTGTGTGTGTGTGTGTGTGTGTGTGTGCGTGTGTGTGTCTGTGTGTGTGTTTGTGTTTGTGTGTGTAGCAGTAGATTGTGGAGGAACTAAAGGCTTTGCCCCTCCAGCATTTTACACACTGTGCAAGAACACACACAAAGCGAGGAAGTGCTGAGACAAACAGGACCTTATATGTGCACATGTACACTGCAGGGAGCACTAAGCTGTCACAATACTGTCTCTGCCACACACACATGTACACAAGCACACATACAAAGATAGATGGATGTTGTGCTTTGTAATGCCTGCGCTCTCTATGGGAACCCTTAGCACAAAGTGACTCTTCAATCATTGTATTACCAAAGAAACACACAGTGTTATCATCCCAACACACACACACACACACACAGGTCCCAGGACTGAAGTGCTAAGACCGCCTCTGTCACTTTAACAAATGGTGCCATCACAAAGGGACATGGAGCTATCATCACAGCCTCCTCACCAGAAGCGCTACGTTGGAGAGACAGCCGGAACACATTTGTCTTTTAAGTTGGAAAGTACAGCTATAGGTGTGTGTTTTGATCAAGCTAGACCCCCCAAGTAAATCCACAGTCAACAAGGTGTCTAAAGTGCTATATGAACTTGCAAGGAAAACTGTGTTTGCGTGTTTTGCTACAAGGTCTTCACAAGTTTAAAATCACCCTCAGGATTTTTTCCATGTAAACACTAGATTAACAGAATGCTTCTGCATGTCTTGTTTTTGTATCTTTTAAGAAAGCTATTTCAGTGTCGGGTTGGGTTGTCCCACAGCACGATTCCATGTGGGCACATGGCGACAGCGATCTCAGACGCCTGTGGTGCTGTTGAGCAAAACAAGGCAAACAACATGGCCTGTTGGAACTTCAACAGAGGAGCATCCAATTCCAATAAATGAAGTCACTGTATTTACATTGTTAACCCAAATATGTCATTTAGGCTTTCTCACGGTGGGAAATCCATTCTCAGATGTAAAAGGAAAACATCACCAAAGACTTGAACTTGTAACCTTTTCCAACCGCACTTCACACTAAGAAGAGGACATTTAGGTCTCTGAAATTACTAATAATTAGAAGACTTCTATCTTGAGGGACAATGTACCTACTGTATATTGTTAAATTTACCAAATATTTGCATCCTTAAATTTACATATGCACACTGTTGTCAGTGTAACCATGCTGACATTAGCAGTTAACTCATAGCACAACTGTGTACAAATAGCAGTCTAATGCCCATCTGAATGAAAATGTTAGCATAGCATAGCCACTAGCCTTGCACAATTTGCACATCTGTTGTGGATTAAACATATTATGAAATCACGGTTACACATTAAAGAAGATTCACACCCACTTATTGTTCTTGTCCGTCCATGAAACAAGACAAAACAGGTTTCATTAATTAGTTTAATCAACTGATGTCCTTGTGTGGCAATAATCAATACTGTTACATTTGGTAGAATGTGTGTTTCACCCAAAATGATCAGTTAAATTCTAAAAAAAAAAGTTAAAATCTGGACTCTGGAGCACTGCCCAGAACCCCGTCCATGTGAGTGTAATGATACCTGCCTGATGAGTCAGTTCTATTACCACTCTGTCTGTTAATGTTAATGGTCGAGGCCAGACATCAGAGCTGCTGGTCCTGCCTGCCGTTGACACCGTTGTACCTACCGCAGAGAATTGATTTTCCATGAAGGCTGAGTGATGTGGAGGGACTGCTGGCCCTTCTGAAGTCAGCACTCTGTCATCTCTCTGTCTTCCTTTCTCTCTCTCTCTCTCTCTCTACATAATCTCTGTCACACTACTTTTCTTCCTTTACTCATCCTTTACTTCCTCAGCTTCTTTTTAGTTCACTATCTTTCCCTCGCTCTTCACCTCCTCTTTGCCCTCCCTTTTCCCTCACTTTCTAACTCCTCCTCCACCTATTTCTCTCCCTCCCCCTCATTTCCTTTTCTGGTCTACCAGTCAATTCTGCTTTATTGACATCCCATAGTGATGTGTTTATACATATTCCAACAAAAGTAAAGTGGCAACTCTTGTTCTCCTTCTCCTGGCCTGTTGGCCTATTGTAGTCACATTTATGCCGTGCAATTAGTGTTAATGTGTACACCTATGTCATAGGAAACACTTTTATTTTGGTCAGGAGTAATTTATTATACTGATATATTTTATTTGTTTAATATAATTGAAAAAAATCTAAATTAAAACATTTGACCTTTACTCTGCCATTGCACAAAATGTATTACAAATATCGGTAACACTTTACAATAGGGGTACGTGCATTAACTGTTAGTTCATGCTTAACTAAGCATGAACTATCCGGTAATAACTGTGTGTTGATTGCACATTAACTCACCATTAATAGCATTTACTAAGCATTACTAACAGTTAATGAATGTACCCTTATTGTAAAGTGTTACCCAAATATCTATAATGCCATAGTTCCAGAAAATAATATGCAGTATTCCATCAGGTTAAATGACTCGACCGATTATTTGATTTTTAGATCAATTGTATTACACACAGTATAATATAAACTTTTTCATTTTTTTTTATGAATATTAAATGTTTTCCTTGTGCACACACACACACACTTTCACACAAACTTAAAAAGTCAACACTGTATGCACCGCTCATCTCTCCCTCTTTTTTTTCTTTCTCTTTGTCTGTCTTGCATGCTGTTCATTGCCCGATCGTTCCATCCACATATTAAAGCCATATATCACCGGGATCAAACCCGGTGTGTCAGCCGACGACAGGCTGATTTACTGCTGGGTTTCCTCTGTGTCTGTGAGTTTTATGATTGGGGTCGAGGGCCAGGGACGCAGGGATACATTTCTGACAAGGTCTCCCTTTGACTACTGGTGGTTTTCTAGCACTTTTCATGCCATCTCGCTCAGCTTGACCTCTGTCAATCGCAAGGCCACATGTTAATGCCACTTTTGACTTAAACAGCTGATTTCCAGCAGAAGACGTGGTATGACACCTAACACTGATCAGCTGCTGCAGTGGTGAAGGAATGTCCATCTTTGTTCTTGGGTGGGTTACAATATTGTTGGAAGATGTCTGTGGTAATGTTTGGTTAAATTGGCCAGATGCCACATAAAAGTCAGGTTTCCTTGACAGATTATTGGTGAGTGAAGAGGTTGCAAAATTTCGGGAATTTTCAAAGGTGGAAACTTTCCATGGGAATTAACGGGAATTTATTGGAATTAACGGGAATCAACGGGAATTTACTAAATTTAAAGCAACCCAAATGCACTAAATCCTTCTAACTGTGTTATTTCAGTCCTGGCAAACGTTCTAGACTGTAAAAAGCAAGTTTTTTCAACTATGTTTTATAATATTATTATATTTGACTTCAAATCAGATTTTTTTAAAGCTTATTGAGACACCCAACTTGATATACTTGACATATATTGCTTTTTACTAGACCGGGTATACAGAGGCTTCAACAGTGATTATAAATATAGTTGGGGAAAATATATTTTAGCACTTGTCAAGTTGCACATAGCACACATCTGCAGGGATACTGAGGCCACGCCCCCTACATGCACTGTGCATTCCTCCATCACATGGAGGGGGGGAGGGGCATTTACTTAATTTATTGAATGGGTTGGGTCAGACAGTTATATTTTACTCAACATTCATCTTTTTGTTGTTTTCAGTGAAATTATTGATTGTTCATAAAATAATCAATACTTGATAAAGTTCTACTTACAAATAAATCTGTTCAAATGTAATGTTTTTTTTATTGTATTAGTTTGCATGAATGTCTGCCTATGACAAAACATAATGTTTATATGTTTAGATTTATGTTTGGATATGAGAAAAAAATCGTTTAAATGACCGGCATTTAGTTAATTCCTATAATTCTCAATTTTTAATATTCCCAAAATTCCCGAGCGAAAGTTCCTGTGGAAAGTTTCCGGAAATTTACCAGAAACCTTCCACCCCTTTGCAACCCTAGTGAAGAGCAAAAGGAAGACATTTATAGCAGTACACAAATGTACTACGGTGCTTGCTTTCTGCTTTTTTAGAAACATGAATTATTTTTGTTTAATAATTTCAAAATAAAGGGGGGAAGTTGCAAGTGTACGCACTGTTAATATAATTCTGAGTTTGGTTGTTTCTCAATTATACTTTTTTTTTTCTCCAGCTAAAGACAAGAGGGCAAAATGACGGTGAGCACATATTCACCGTATATGTGGAAATATTAACTCTCCCACTGTTGCAGATGGAGCTGCTGTGTGGGTAGCTCTTCCCCCAGAACAATCAAAGGCTAATCCATAGCCAGTCTAGAAGGACTGCAGGCCAGAAACCATGACCTAACCAGTGAACACAACACCAGATCATCAGGGCTTACACACATGCACATATACAGAGCACTGGGCAACTGGGACACAACACAGTGAAAAACAACAAATGACACAAGCAGACGTCCTGTCGAGACCATATGGCATACACGCATGGATGATTCCCACATAGTGCATACAGCAAGATTTCTATCTTTCTCACGTTCTCTGTCACTCTTTTCTCTTTCTCTCTCGATCTCTTTCTGTCTCCCTCTCTTTATTCCTCTTGTGTGTTTTCCATGTCAGCACACAGGAGACGTGACAAGTTCTTTCCGGCCGTTTCCCCAAAGTGAGCTAGTTCAGATATTAACCACAGTCTGTCTGTCTGTCATGCCAGCCAACCACTCAGTCACACTGCAGGAATGTAAAAGAAGAGTCCAACCCTACGTCAGTCCTTTTGTCACCAGTTATTTTTTCACTTGCAATGTAATGAGAAAGATGAACGTGAGAAAATACATACAAGTGTGCTGGCATGGTTAATGCATTGTGTTGAAAAGCCATACATGTTACATGGTTCACATATGTGTTATCTGTTCATGTAGTCAACGTGTATAATTGGGTGCCTTTAGAGCATGGATCATATTCCCAATGAGATTAACATTATACAGCAGACTATGCTATGAAACTATAGTTGATGACTGACTTGTGTAAGTCTGGGTCTACTGGTTTGTGCTGTGATGTTTTTCCCTCCTTTCTTTCTCTCATATATACACATAAGGAAAGTATAGCTATTTATTTTTGCGCTAATTCCGCCTGACATTTACAATTACCGCTATGTTTGGTTGCAGCGGGGCCTGCTTTAATAGGGCTGTTGACTGTCAAACTTGGTTAGGTGTCCTTAGATCTCTGCCTTCCTTTCATGGGGACCTTATTGTTTGGTGTGTGTGTGTGTGTGTGTGTGTGTGTGTGTGTGTGTGTGTGTGTGTGTGTGTGTGTGTAATTCCTTGCACACACATTCTTTTATTGTACCGTTCTAAATTAACGTGAGCGTGTCGTGTGTGCAATGACAAGAGTGCCAGAGCTTGGTTGGCACACTGTGGACATTTTTATGTGACATTTTATATTTCTGCTCATGTGAACACGTGCACCTGTAAATATGTAGAAATACTTCTTTGCAGGTCCAGTGAGGGCCTATACAGGAACTGGATGGCTCTGATTGCTACAACGGGAAATGATAAAAGTGCTGCCCTTCCGATGATTGTCATACGAGGTAAAAACGACATTAACAAGCCAGGCCGTATATACTGGCTGGGCTTTTTGCATGCTCTGATTCTGACTTCCTCTCCAGTTACAGCCATCCAAACAGTTTCAGGGAAGTGGCTGCCATAATGCACTAATGACATGAGCAGTTAGCAGGGGGACAGATAGACGGACAGACAGACAGACAGACTGGTGGGGACTGTCAGATATGTCGGTATTGATTTAGTAATATGACACTCCTGTCCTAATGGAGGCATTATGTTGTTAATACAGCATTATAGCAGCTCACTGGAGGAACAAGCCAACCATTTAGGGGGGTAATAAAAGCCTTTTTGCTTTATTGATCACATGTCTGACTACACATACGTATACTTGCATGTATGGAGAGTTCTAGTCATGATGTACTGTATGTTTTGTTTGAAATTAGTCAGTATT
This sequence comes from Ammodytes marinus, assembly GCF_949987685.1. Taxonomy (NCBI): domain Eukaryota; kingdom Metazoa; phylum Chordata; class Actinopteri; order Uranoscopiformes; family Ammodytidae; genus Ammodytes; species Ammodytes marinus. The sequence continues at coordinate 13,243,993 of NC_137216.1, read as the reverse complement.
AGTAGTAATAGTAGTGACTATTGTCAAATGCAGGCGTTGGCTTTGATAGATACAAAAGAAACAATGCAAGAGAAAATCTGGAGCAGACAGTGGTTTGAAAGAGATAAAAGTATGATAAGAAATCTCAGTTAAAGTAGTGCACAATGTTTCATAAATGCACTGGGAATGCAATGACTATGCCATGACATTATCATGTTCAAACTGATAGTAAAAGATGCAAATAGTGCAATGAGTAAAGGTAGAACAACACATGTAAAATGAGAGCAAACTTTTACCTTTTGCTACTTTTAGCATACAGGCTAAATGAGTTGAGAAGAATATATGTTAATACACAGTCTTATCCCCTCTGATTAATACTTTTATGCAAATGTCTGCATTATCAAGACAGTGTGCGGTTAATTTAATGCACAATTCATAGGAAGCTTTCTGTGTCACTTATTGGTTCCAGAAATGGAACACTTTACTTTTTCTGGCTAAATCTTGATATGTTCTAAGGTTGGCTTGTAAGGGCCCCTTCAAGACATATTTTTATTTCATTTTATTTAGAAATAACAAGTCAACAATATTGAACATAAGTTTGCATACAAAAATACGCAAAAGTTGTGTAAATATGACATCTACATGTGACGCATTTCAAAGTGATACATCACATCAGTTGGCTTGTTGGATGTTTTGGATTATATCAGAAAGTTGATGAGGAAAAGCCTGAGAAACAGTTTCCCCACGCAAGAGAGGAAAATCAAAAATGCAAGACAAATGTTAACAAAATCTTATATTTCAGCTTGGAGCGAACCTTGGCAAACTGAAATGGACCAAACTGGCAGATGAGACACAGACACACAGACACACACACAGACACACAGACACACACACAGACACACACACAGACACACACACACACACACACACACACACACACACACACACACACACACACACACACACACACACACACACACACACACACACACACACACACACACACACGGCACCTTGCCTACTTTCCCTTATAACTGAGGTATGGCTATCAAAGCCCTTGTAATGATGTGATGGTCTGCTAGCGCCTCAGCCTCTTTGGATGGAAAATGTGAGCTGAGATCCTTGTAAAGGTCCATTCTGATCATGTACAATCCACACAAACCTTCCAACAAACCCCCCCCCCCCCCCCCCCCACACACACACACACACACACACACCCCCTCCTCACACTTTCTCCCATCTTGAAAAGCAAGGTGGGGAGACGGGGAGGAATATTTCAATTGTATTAATCCTCTCCGTTCGGATACGCTGCCTCCTCGTCAAGCTCTTAAGCCCTTGGAGCAGTATACCGTAAGTGGAAATGTGGAAAAAGTTCTTCTTCCTCCCTCATTTCTGCTCCAGAAAATATGCGCTGAGGTCATGATATGGAAGAATACAGTCAGTATATGAGGAATGTGCAGGAAGGTGGACAGTGTGAGTCAAGGTCAAGGACATTTGGTTCTGGTTAAGGCTTGGGGGTTTTGCACACTGAGAGAGATAGCATACAGTAGTTGTGAGGAAGATGCATGCTGCTTTATACTGTAACATTATGAACGTGAGGCTCGTTAGGTTGGAATTGTCTTATTTAAATTTAACAATATATAATGCCTTGCAAAGTTTGAGGTGATAAAGCTGATGAATTGGCTGGTCCTCTAAACATATTGAGATACTGTACTGATGTTAGGGTTCCTCATTTACTTTACATTTACAGAAGAAAAAGCATGAAACTGGCTAGAACTAAGTCTGATGAATTGCTGTGTAGCCATGTCTTTGTTCGCACAACATTAATTGATTATGATTTTACAATATCGCCAGGCTGCCTCAACACAGCGCTGTAAGGATGGACCTATTATAAAATATTTATTCCAGTTAATTCACTGTTTGACTCTTCTTCTTCCTATTTGAGTAACGTTTTACTCTGAGCGGCGCTGCTGCCCACTAATGGTTGATTTGCTTAATGTCGATTCCAACATAAAGGACGCATGAAAGTGTGAGGGCAGTGACAGATATAATGTTGTAAACGTACGTCTCTATTTACGCACGGAATAGGAGCAAAAACAAGCCTAAACGCACCTAACGCACCTACGCGCGGTGACGCTTAGCCGCGTTAGCCAATCAGCTTGGAGAATGACCCGACGTCACATACATCGGCACGGTCGGAGAACAGTGTACACAGAGGCTGAGAAACACCGAGGAGGAAAATGTATATGCGGGCAGCCGGTGCTGTATGACAGCCGCTCGGGAATAGAAGACGTGGGGAAAGTGAACCAGGAGAATGGACTTCCTGGTTAATTCAGTGAATATGTGCAGCTGTGCTTTTGCCGATAAACCAAGTTAACGCCGAATAGCATTAGTTAACTCACCCGGTTGTGTGCGGCTAGCGCCTCAATATTATGAACCCAAACATGATGGCTATGTCCGGGGAACTTTCACGACAAGTACAGCGAAGCACCGGTGTTTATCTACGCCAGCCACGGTCCCCTGTCACAGCCAGGTAGGGTAACGTTGGCTACTTGCCTTTTGTTTGGTATGTTGCTGCCTTGCTGTTTGTGTGCATTTCCGAGCGGCATGAATATGCAATGCTGTTTTAATTCTAGGCTATTTGTGCTGTTCAGTTGCTGTTTATTTGTCTTTTGGCACAGTTGTTGGCCGTGTTGTTGTTGTTTTTGTGCGGACATGCACGCTGTTGTGTCGGGTCGGGTCTGATCGCAGCCAATGGTTGATTAGGGGAAATAAATGATCGGGAGGGAGACTAGGCGCACCTTTTAGGCGCGCAACGCGCGTAACACTTTTGGTGTGGGCGCACCTTAAGGCCCTTGTTTTCCTAAGGCAATGCACTACACATGCACAAAACCCTATGCCCCTGCATTAGAGCTTGTAACTCTTCACACATTTTATATTTGTGATCAATCTAAGCAGGAACTGCTTCCATGGGAAATCAGAACCGGTGGGCTTTTTTGTTTAGACTACACACATTTCAAAGCCTCTTTAGTTGTCTCACCTCTGTGGAGCTTCTGGATCTCATCTGACAGCCATGAATCCTGATCTGGGTGAGGTCAGAACACAGTCATCACAGGCCCAGACCATCTGTTTACACCAAGACAAGCCACAGAGCTCTGACTCAGGGTTACCCAACACCGCCGGGGCCAGGCAGCTGACTCCCAGTCAAGAAACACAGACCTTGTGGGGTAGAGCAGCAGCCACAGCTCTCATTGTAAAAGTCTGAACAATTGACATGAAATGAGTACTGCGGAATGATTATGAGTTAGGTTAGGGCCATTTTTTAAGCTGCCAAAATGGTATCTTAGTCAGTCAACATTCTTCTTATTTGTTTTAATATAACAATTATTATTTGTATAGTTTTAGTTACAGCATTGCAGCAATCAAAACATACAGTATACAAATACAGACTGTGAGAATCTTTTTCTTAGTTTAAAATATATTTTTTTTGCCTCGAATATTCCTTTCTGTTATTTGATATTTTACCCCTTCCTGCTACTTGTGTGTTTTCATTTAGTTTTGTACCTTATGGGAGAACAAGGTCAGAAATAAAAAAAGTTTTGGAGGGTTTGGATTATAAAGTTTTATTGTGTGTGTGTGTGTGTGTGTGTGTGTGTGTGTGTGTGTGTGTGTGTGTGCGCGTGTGAGAATGTATGTTTTGTTGATGGAGTGTGTGTGTGTGTGTGTGTGTGTGTGTGCAGAACACCCACAAGGAAAGCCTCCTAAAGTTACGATATTGCAAGCCGTGTTCACCTCAGCTGGAATTGTCGTCACAGTCAAACATTTATGGTCGAGAGGAAGAGTTATTGTTCCCTTTGTTGTCGGGTCTCACCCAAAGGTGCTTCAGGAAATCCTGGAAATCAAGTTAGGTCAAGAAGATAGACTTCTCTCAGAGGGTAGTGTCTAATATATGAGTTTTTTTCCCCATCCCCTCTTTGATAGAGTCCAGGCTCTAGCCAGTAACAGAGTTAGCCTTTATTTTGTTGAAACTTTCTCGGTAACTTATTTGATTTGATGAAATTCTACCTCAAAGCAGGTTAAACTGGCACTCCTAAATTGGTCCTTACTTATAATAGGGTATTGCAGCAAAACGATTTCTAATTAGAAATGGGGGGTTCAATTGAACATAGCTTCAGAAGATAGAATATCTTATTGATAATTATTTTACCCATCTGTGTGTTTAAAAGAAATGTGACATTCATTTTGCACACATCTCCACCATATGCACAATCTTTCCCGGTTGGCAAAGAACACATTACTTTGAAATGCATCTTGTTTGTGCTGCTTAATAAAATGCACCTGCTGTGTTTTTGAATACCTGCAAATGAAGAGGATTCATTTGACAATATCTCTTCTCTTTTTTCATGCACTGAAATCAATTCAATTCAAGCAGAAGCACAGTATCACACATTACTATCTTCTAATTGCCAAATGATAGCCGATCCAAATAGACAGGGAACAATTATCTGAGTAGACTCTCACTTCATTTCAATTACCACTTCTCATTGGAGAGGGGAATGCGTTGAAACTAGTAGATGTTAACTTAATTCAGTGGAAGTTCTTGGTTTTCTTTTCACAATTGATTGCATATTTTCATCCATGAATCCCTCCTCTCTATTATTGCTCTCCAAAAAAATAAATATAAAAATACTAAAAACTTTCCATATACTTAATTGAAATTTAACAAAAAAAAAACATGACTTTTTTCATGAATATCAAACACAGGATTTAACTGCAGACGTAGCCTGCTGTCTGGATATAAAAACCCTATAATAAATAAATTTCCAGCGGGTCAGCCAACAACAACAGACATTAGCGAGCAATTGTCTCATTCCCCGGCTACATTATTCCCATACACTGGGTAATTCCCTCTTTGGCGTAATTGCATGTAAAAGCCATTATCATCTGGGTCCATGCTAATCATATTTTGAGGCTGCAGCTCTGGGGTAATTGTTGAACTTTATGTCAATGTGTGGAGATAGAAAATGCAATCCTGGCACTGGGGCATGGCTGCAGCTGCTTCCTCTTCTTTTTGGTCTGAAGCTCCTACAAAACCGCCACAGATTGGTTTTCACTCTCGGCCCTATGGCGCACCGTGCAGGAGAGTCCAGTTCTTTTTTAGATGACTCCGACTTTTATTCTCGTTACACATACCTTGAGTGTTGGCACTTCACTCCTCGGGATGAAAGATTGACTTTGGCGTGGCTCAGACGGTGGGGGAAAGAGAGAGAGAGAGAGAGTGGGGGAGAGAGAGACACCGAGGAAACTGCCAGGGACAGAGGGGCGGAGAGAGGGATAGAGAGAGAGAGGCAGAGGAGAACAAAGGGGAGGGAGAGCGGCATGGAGATTTTCATGTGAACAGTGTATGTTGAGACAGCTGTCACTGCAAGAGCAGCTCGCTCTTTGGAAACACTTACAGACTCATCAGTCAAAAGGAGCCGCACGTGCGCCGTTGTTTGTGTGCGACTGTGAGAGAGACAAGTATACATATGCAAGCATGTGTCACCGTTAATGTGTGTGCAGGCACATTTGTGTCTGAGATTAATTACATTTTCGGAAACACTGAGTAGTCTGTATTTACATTTTCTATATGCTCAGTTTACATCTGTTGCACGAGGATTATTGTACTTTGAATTTCCTTCCACTTGGCCCTACACTCCTTGTTTCCACAAAAGCTTTCACTGATCCAGAGACTGATATAATGGCGATACATTGAAAGGCCCCATACAAACAAAGGAATGTTTGGAGTTGATTCTGCCAACAGCTGACGACGTGTGCCAATATTATTAAAACTAGAAAATTACTCAGGAATTCTGTTTTCTCCAAAATGTTAGGCTACTTACGGATTGAAAGAGGCCAGCAGCAACAATATGAATCATGCAATATGAAGACATATTGTTTAAAAAAAAACTGCATAATTATATGAAAATTATCAAATTATAACATAATTATACACACACATACTCTATCTATTTATCAATTTGCTTGATTGTTTGTTAGGGTTGGCAGCATCCAAGCCACAGCTGTTACCGATGGACCGGACACAGCGACTCCAATTTAAATGTTCTCAAACGACCTCTCAGTGGAACTTTCCATAATTTTAATATGTACATGCAAAATGCGAACAAATATATTCATAACCGCTAAGTCTCATGAAACATTCATCACGGGCGGGCGATAGGTGGTAATGATTCTGGTGTCTCATTGCAAGGGGAAAATATATGGCTCCTAATTACTATGCCATCAAGCATATTTGCCCCCACCCTAGCCCCAGCCATATATCATGCACAATGTGGGCTGGAATCAGAATGGCAGGTTTGTGCTCTGTCACTCTGTCACTCTCTCTCTCTCTCTCTCTTTCTCTCTCTTTCTCTCTCTCCTCCTGCCATAAAGGTGTTTTATCTGCTCCTCGACTCTCTCAACAGAATGGACAATATGTTGACCCATTTCACAACTTTTTTTTCCAAACACCAAACCAAGAAAATAGATGATGAAGATATATACAGTACACTTTAATGATGCCATTGCTTACCTACCTGTTTCTCCACACTTTGCAGTAGAAGGGCGATACCTGCAATGCTGTGAACAATGAATAAATGATGAGGTGCAGTAAGTTGCTTCTGTGGTGTTTTCTCTTCTCAACCTTGCTTCTCTGTTCTTGCGCCATGCTGTAGGCTATAATGTATTGTCATGACACTCATTACAGTACCTTTTACACTTACTTTTTAACACACTTTTATTCTTTTTACAAATGTAACATCTGAGAAATGTCTTATTTTGGGGAATATTTATATCCTAAATGTGTAAGGTAATTTCATCTCAACATTTGAACTTATGATCAATGTGCTTTCGGACAATCTTGTTCTTATAATGTTAACAGTTTTTTTCAGTTAACTAACTACAGTTTTGTCTTACCTTGCCACTCAGGGTTTGCTCTTTTACTGTACATACTTAACATTGAACATACTCTTATGTATGTACAGTATGTACTTAAAGGTTCAGTAACCGGAATGGTCAGTTTAGCTAACTTCCTGTCACTGACTGCAGTTAGCAGTCCCCTCCCTCGTCCCCACGTCACCACATTAATGCACTGCAGTCTTCAAACAGCGAGTTATCTAGCATCATCTGAGATAAGTAAGTGTGATAAAAACCATCAAAACAGACATTGGGAAGGATTTTTACCTGCCCCGTCATTGTAGGCACATAAACACCCAATTGTCACTCTGCGTGTGCACCGGCAGTGAGACGGGTGCCGGTTTGTAGCGTTCTCTCTTGTGATTGGATATCAGTTTCGGGATCCCCGAAAAATTTATTTGCCGATTACATGCAGAGCGGGCAGTGTTGGGAATAACGCCGTTTAAAATAACGGCGTTAGGCAACGCCGTTCTTTTTTCAGTAACGGGGTAATCTAACTAATTACTTTTTCTTTCGTTACAACGCCGTTATCGTTACTGAACGTTAAATGCGGTGCGTTACTATGAATTGATTGAATAAACTGTGTAATCCGAACGCACCCCTGGCTCCATACTACACAGACTGCTAGTGAGGAGACCGGTGTGTTTTAAGTTGTGTTTTATTCAGTGTGGATGACATTATAACTGTCAGTTAGAGCCGTCACGTCAGTCAGTCGGAGCGCCTGTTTAGTGAAGTTTATTTTTCTTTCTCTCTCTGTTGTGTGAGCGTGCACGTTGCCGCAGTAACCACCTCTCAATCCACAGTTGAAACGTGATTTCCCTGAGTTTGTTTGCATCGCCCTTGTGAGTAAGTGCATGGAGTTTCCCGATCTCTATAAATTATAATTTATGCACGTTATCAAACGGCCGCGATTCGCCGGTTGCAACAGCTGTTTAGCGTGTCATCACGAGCCGAATATTTCTATTGTTCTTTTCCTGGGATCTGTATGCTGCTGTGCATGTTACATAAGGAAATAAACATAGGATAAATCCTTATTCCTCCTCTCATGCTTCATAGTCTGACGTTTTTGGCCTTAAGTGGTGTTTTAGCCGACACCCCTGAAGTGAATCCAGTGATAGCAGATCAGCACGGTACATTCAGCAGTTTCCTCTACTACTTTTCTTAAGAACAAAATACTTGAAGTGCAGGATGAACCTCTTGCTGTCTGTTGATGTGCAATACATATTGAAGGTTATGTAGCCTACAAGTAGGCCTACCTGTCTGTTGTACTCATTTCAACTGACTTGTGAAAACTGCTCAGAAAAATCCAAATTTGTTGACATAGTCTATAGCAACTTTTTTTTTTACAGTAGGATAACGCAAATAGTTACTTTCCCTGGTAACTAGTTACTTCTATTATGAAGTAATTCAGTTACTAACTCAGTTACTTTTTGGAACAAGTAGTGAGTAACTATAACTAATTACTTTTTTAAAGTAACGTTCCCAACACTGAGAGCGGGTGACTGAGAGATCGGCTTTATGAAACGCCCACACTATGTAAGTGATCACTGTATTAATAAAGAGCAATTTAACACTTATGTTAACATAAATAAATAGCTTACTTCACCTTTAAGTGAGATATATTGGCTCCTTTATTTAACCGGTGCTTCGAGGAACTTTCCATTTGTGTTGATTCTTGCACCCACTTTGGAAATAGGCGGTAGTGTTCTTACTACGCCAGCTGTAGTTCCTGGGTGAGCGTACCCATGACAAAGGCATAAAAAAAACAATATAAAAATACCATTCTTTGCACTGATGGTCATTTTTGCTGTTACATGTCAGTTATGATCATCAGAGGAAAAATGAGACTGTTTAAAAATATTTAAAAAGTTGCTTGTAGCACCTTTAAACTTCCCTCCTAACTTTTTTTTCTTTTCTTTTTGTCCTCCATCATTATAAATTGATATTTCTTTTTTTCATATTACCCAACTTGAACGCACCAAACTGCAAACCAGCTGCAGTAGCATGTCTGGTTCCCTTCTAGAGTGGCTGCCTCAAGTTTGACACTGGCCCCAGGGAGTAACTGTGTAAGTACTTGCAGCGATTGTGTTATACATGAGCGTTAAATTGAAAGCATGATGTGGTATTTTAATAGAATTCAGATTCCAAAAGATACATATTGCTGCACTGAATGGGATATTATGTTAGAGTTGCAATGCCTTATTTCCCATTGAAACAAACTGCCCCAAAATAGAAAAACTAAATTATAAATGATGTAAGAAATGCCTCATATAGTCTCTTAACCTAAATGACAATATAGGTTGATTTTAAGGCTTTTAAAAAGAAAAACAGCCCATTACTATCATTATAAATAGTCATAATGTTTTGTTTTTTCTGCACTTTTCTGACCTAGTGGTACAATTTAGGCAACCAAAACTACCCGGTTAAGTTTAGGGTGTGTCATGGGGTCGGGAGAAATTCACCATCATTGTTAAAAGAAACCAATGTGTACTGTATCAATGTCAAAGGCTTGACCCAACAACCCTTCCAGACCGCAGATCTCAAATATGATGTGACAGTAAAATAACATCGGGCCGCTTGAACTCCAAAGGGACCAGATTAATTTTAAGTCAGACAATGCTGCTGAGGAGGTAGCAGTCTCAAAAATCATAACAATGTCATATACTTTTCCTTTCTTACTGAGTCACACAAAAGCCAATTTGGAAGCGTATAAAAGAACGTTTACATCCTATGAACCCTTGCAATCTGCTCCTGATAAAAACAGATTAGCCAGCTTTCAATTAATACCAGAGTTGAACTCCAAACCACTGAGCAACGCAGCCTAATTCCTTGCCTTAAACAGGACCAGGCTTTGGGTTTGTGTGTGTGTGTGTGTGGCATTGAGCCTGCGTTCCTTGGGAAAAGGTTCATCGAAAGTCTTCCCTTTTGTTTTGCCTTACCATGCTGGGATTCTGTCACCAATGTGGAAGTGTTGCATAAAAATCATATACTCAATAGACTTGGAAAAACACACTTTCTCACCCCAATCTCTCTGTCTCTCTCTCTCTCACACACACACACACACACACACACATGCACACAGCATTGGCTAATCATCACACATCACCAGGAAGCTTCCACACAGCCGAGGTTACATGGCAATCATTGTCTGCTGAAAAGAGAGGGGAAGTGTGTGGTTGGCTGATGAATCCCATGAGCTCAGTAGCATTCAGCACCATGAGCCGTATCACAGGATCTTGCCAACCAGTCATTTTTTCACAGATGCATCAGCGAAAGTCTCTGGATTGAATTGGCTGTGACGTGATTACTTAAAAATCTCATCTCCTCTACCTTTCTAGAGAAAATAACAACGTTGAATTAATACGAAAAATTGTTGTGACTATTTGAAAGGGGACAGCATATACTTCCACACAGAGAAATATCAGAAATTGATCAAAATGTTTTCCTGTGTGTTTGTGAGTGCACATATAATGTATTTTGGTCTGACATTTTGAGTTTGGCTCACCTCTCCTGCAGGATAATCTACTTCTCCATATGTCTATTCATATGCGCGCAGTATGATGCAAAGAGTTGCCAACATATGACTATATTGGCTATTTCTGAGCTTCAGAGCACAACACACTACAGTATAGACACTAGACAGTAAGCATGCTCAATATTAAAATTCCCTCTGCTCCGACCGCACAAAGGGGAGAGCCAATTGTTGGTCCGTGTGTAACACAGACATTATAGTAAACCAATATGCGCTTCACAGAAAACCACAATGCTAAAGTAGCAAACAGAAAATGTTCAAAGTGACCTGATGCACTTTCATTGTCATACAAGCGGCGCATTCTGTGGCCGATGCAAGATGTGTGTTGTACAGCTCAATTTATGGGCTGATGGACTGGACTCTTGGCTCACACATGAATCAATGCAGTACTGGATTACAGGCCTGTCTATATGCCCTAGTGTTAATGTTTAATGCGTGCCTAAGGGTTGAGTATGCTTATTACAGATTGGTCAAAGCAACTGTTGCATTTCAGACGGTCTCTTGTGAGTGGATGGGATTGTTTAAACTGTACTTCTTAATGTAATAGCTGTATAACTGTTACAGAGCGTGGTGGCATGATGCAGGTGGCGTGATGTCTGTTGCTCTTGATGTGTGAAAAGCCGGCCTGCTGGCGTTTCTTAGGGGGATTTGCTGGTCTGGTATTGATGTATAAGGCTGCAGTTGTGTATGTGCAGTTGCTGTATGTGTGGTGGGAAAACAGGGCAGTGAACATAGTGTGAGGAGAAATGGAAGAGGAGAAATGGAAGGATACATTTGCACTGTACATAGTGTGTGCAATGTTATTGTTACATCAGCCGCGGCTGGCCCATAGAGGGCGCTAGGGCGCCGCCCCCCCTCCCCCTTCCTCCCCCCAAAAAAATAATTATCGTTTTGTTTGTGTGTGTTAATTTGAGGCAACTAAACTATTTAATTTTACTTAAGAATGCACACTGAATTTATATTCTGGCACTGTATTTACATTTCATGGCGAAATTCAAGCTCTAAACTGACTCATTTAGCTTCAACGGGCGCCAGTTCACGGCGCCCCAAACCCTCGTTCACTCAGAATGGCCCTATCAATTTCTATTGCCATTCAGTTTTAACGGAGGGTTTGGGGCGCTGGCATTCGGCGCCCAGTAACTGGTTACCTGGCAACAATAGCAACAACGTTCGGATCTACTAGCGGTTGCACGCGGAGTCGCGTGCAGTCTTGCCAACTTAGCGATGTTGTCGCTATATTTAGCGACTTTTCAACCCCCCTGGCGACTTTTTTTTCAAAACAGCGACAAGCGACAACTCTAGCTTTTTTTCTGGTGTTATTGGTGACTTTTTCGCCAAGGCAAGTATCACTTTTAACTCTTCTCAACGAGCAGCAGGAGACTCCCCGGCCCCTCTCCCGTAACAGAGCACTGACAGGCGGCCCGGGCCTCGCGCAGCACCTCCCAGCTGCGGTCAGAGCAGGAGATACACACCTCTCTGCTCGTGGTCCGTTAGCATCCCTATTAGCAGTTGTAGTAGCAGCTTTCCCCCCCTCTTCTACAGTCTACGAGTAGTGCAATTCCAAATATGATGCAGTGCTTTTTTAAACTTTGAGCATGTATGATTAGCCTACTGCTAGACTTACCATTATCACGTTGCTTGTTTATGCAATTGACACGTTCATAACACTAGAACCTCACCTATTGCCTATGTTGGCATCATGCCTTTAGTGTGCATATTGTATATATATATATATATATATATATATATATATATATATATATAGCCTACATATATGATTTTATTCAGGACATATGAAGATCCATAGTACAATGTATACAAAATAGAGTCAATACATAAATAACAACAAAAAGCACACCAATGCATACAGATAAAAAAAAAATATATATATAGTTCTCTGCAAACCTATGTTTGCATCATGCCTTTAGTGTGCATATTGTATAATTCTCTGCAAACCTATGGTGGTGTGACGCACACAAGACATATGGTCACAATTTGTGTTTATGTATTAATTTTATCAGTGATCATAATCACTTGTTTCCCAGCACTTGCTGATGATTTATTTCAACTTTTATTATCTCTTATTCAGTCTTTGAAGGCTTGTACTTCTGGGTGTGATACCGATTAACGCCAGAGAGAGAGAGAGAGAATGTTAACTTGTGTATAATTCTCAATTGTTATTGATGTATTTGCACTTTTAATCTTGCTGATTTCTACAAGGCAAATAAATTAAGTTAAAACCTAGTTCCCCTGCCCCATTTGTCTTTGTAAGGAAATGTTCTATTTTGTCTTTATTATTTTGTCAGAATGCACCAGAATGCTTCATTTGTATGTGAAAATCACAAAAAAATATTCTGGGGGAGGATCCCCCCAGACCCCCCTACATGGGTTTGGTTTATAAAATTTCAGCCCCACCTAAATGAAAATTCACCAGCCGCCACTGTGTTACATACACACAAACATACCCCATAAACAGTCATATGGCAATGACTCGAAAACAGTTACAACTCGAAAATAAATAATTAAATTTGGCCTCACTTTTCAGTAATCCATGCATTGATTTGAACTGCTCTTTAGTACCACAAATACCAATGGGAGCATGTCTGTGCCCAAGGAAATAAAATTGAGGTTTTTACATATTCTGTAATATGATTGTCTTGCCATCAGTATTGAATTCAAGTAGGATTGTGTTTCAAAAGGATCCACTGAGCCAGGTACAAGAACCACAATTAAAACAACATCGAACTGCTTCTGGCAGGCATGGAATGGAAATTTCAACTAGGGATGAATCAAAATCATATTATTATCCCATGAGTTGAAGGTTGATTTGTGCATCGAAATACCTCTAAATGTTATTAATTAAGTTCCCATCCTCCATAATGTGTCTCATTGAAAGAGCTTAGTTGATAAAAATGTTGATATGCTCATATGAATGGCCTTCAATTATTATTTGACCCCATAAAAGTGTTCTTAATGATGATCAGCGAGTGCTGCAGCAAACCCCTTACGGTATCCCCCTCCATAAGGGTTCATTGGGAATTCCCATCTTTATTTATGTATTTATATATAGGGGAAGGTGGGGTGATTTGTGCATTTTGGAAGTTGCAAAACCCATTGTTTCTAGAAAACCGTGGAAGAAATTGGAAATGTGACCACATATTTAAGAAGAGCCATCCATTTGACTCATCCTGTAAAGAAGGGAGACACAAGGAATAAGATATAAGCACATTTAAGCTCAAACAACTGTGTTTTGCCTTTCAAAGTAAAATTTCCATGATCAAGGTTTTTTGATTATTGTGTCTGAACAATTATAGACACGTTTGAAAACATTTGACACATGTTTTAGTGCTTTGGTATGCTACACTTTGAGTCTATATAATTAGCACAATGTCAACCCTAAATTGCTGCATCATGCCTATTATCCAAAATTCTGGGGATGGGGTGATTTGTGCGCAAGGGCCTGGGTGAGTTATAAGTAAGTAAGTAAGTAAAATGTATTTATAAAAGCACATTTATGACAGTTTGCACTGTCCAAAGTGCTGTACATAGTGCATTCAGTAGGTAAACAATGAAGGTAAAATAACAATAACCAAAATAAAAGACGTAAAGCCCATACATCCACATAAACACAGATAGTAGTGCAGAGGTAAGTAAGTAGTGCAGAGGTTAATGGGGAGGAAACACCAGGGTGTACATATGGGTTTTGAGCCTTGATTTAAAGGCAGAAATGTAGGGGGAATCACATTTGTCAGGTGGCAGTTGGTTCCACAAGCACGGAGCAACTAGTGCAAAGTACATTTCTGAGAGTTGTGCCAGTGGCATGGCTGTATACGCTGGTCACCAAAAGAAAGTGATTGTCTACAGTAGCTCAGAAGAGAGTGACATCTCAATTCCACTTAACGACACCACTGATGAGAGTTCAGATGGCCAGAAAGATGATGATGGTGACTTAGCTATATTTCTTAAACAGTTTATTCCAGATCCAAAGTTTTTATTGCCAGGGATGCACAACATCCTGAAATATATGTACATATTTGAGTTGGAGACATAACTGTCAAGGCCTCACTTTAAAATCACTTTGAGTAAAAAGTTGCACAAATCACCCCACCTTCCCCTACTGCAACTATTGTGTTTTTTTTTCTTTCCACTATATTGTTACTGCCATATTCTGATGTTGTAGCTGTTTTTTTTCTGACCTGTTGGATTGAATATGGTAATGGTTAAATACTGGTTTTGGAATCCAGCTCTCTAAGCGTTCCTAAAGCATGTTCCTTTGTGGAGGACAGAGACAGTTAGCTTGGATTAGCTTTTAAACTGTAGATATTGCTTTTTTGTAAGAGTGTTTATGTAGTGTCTGAGCTTTCATTCTCACATGGAAAAAGCCAAAACATAAGTGGAATAAAATTGATGATGTTTGTTTGAGTGAAGCCCTATACACATGAACCAAACTGTGGACATGCCATGCACTCAGCTGTGTGTTTAGTGGGAGCTGTCATTAGGTGATTTGACTATGTTTCTAAACACGTCAGAAATGGCTCATGTTTGTTATGGGCCGAAATCTGTGTAATTCGTACACTGGCCGAATTAATGACTGCCATATGATTAATAGAGGCAATAAATGAAGGACCACCATGATGGAGAGACTAATGTTGGGAAATAAGCTTTTCTCAAGCACTTTCATACAGCATTTGTAGTCATTATTGTTGACAGCAATATTATACAGTGAAGTTCAAGTCTTATGCCTGAAGTAGTTTGAATTAAAAATTTTAATTTGCTGTAAACTAAGTGTTTCAAGGCTTTTTGGGATGACCTCAATGGACCTTGCTCTTTCTCCATAAGGCAATGCCTACATTGTTTGAATATTCTATGTATTAGATATGAAGAGTTTTTTTCATAATCTTACATACCTGTAATACAGTATCTTTATCTAAACTGTATTTGTATATATACATTTTGTTTAGAAAATATAGGATACATTAATGTACATTATAGCAAGGATTATACAGCGTTCTACTATGCACATGCCAAAACATTCAGGAATCAATCACTCAGATCTGTATGCTCAGAGAGTTGAAAAGCTATAATGCAGTTTAATGATGTACAACATATTGTGTACTTGTAATACAGTATATATCAAATAAAAATGTTTCTTTAAAGTTATTAGTGTGTGTTCCTATGATAAAGCTCTCTACTGATGTGTGCAGAGGCAGACTGATTGCTTGCCAGCTCATGTGAGTCTATAAACTGGGCACTGCTTAGAACAAAAGCCATGGTGGTATAGGCAGATGCAGCCAAGTTACTTCATGAATACGAATATGTTTAAGCCGCATATATCGTGATCAAGTGTGTGAGGTGCCACATGAATGAGGTATGGCGCTTTGCCTCTAAAAATATAGTGACAGATGGATGATGCTAATTGGCTATTTGGAAGAAAAAAAACAGAGATAAACAAAAGACGGAGAGGACACATAGTTCTGTCGGCACACAATGTGTTTAATCCCCTCTGCCAGATAAACAAACATACACGCGTTTAAAAAAAACTGCTCTCCGTGAATGCAGAATGTCAAGCTAATCCATGCAGATTGGCTTTTTTATCTAAATCCACTCCCTCTATCTATCTGTCCTCTCATGTATTAATGTCCACCAGGGTTTATCCTTGTTTGAGTCCAACCTGACACGAAACTCTAACTTTTGTAGATTATATGATGTACATCCATGACCTCCTTTTACTTTTTCAGCACACTGGTCGTGACTGTAAATAAACAAATTAAATTCAAATATATGCATGTATATATATATATATATATATATTTTTTTTTTTTGTTAAACATTTAAATCCAAACAAACTGATGTCTAAGGCAAATCATTGGGTGCCATCAATCTACAACTTGACCAACAGTGAGAAGGACCTGAACATTTTCCACCTCCAGCAGTGCTGCTTTGTAGTTGACCCTGACCTCTGACCTTTCTGCAAACCGGGTCAAGAGACAAATCATAGTTTCCTTCAGGGACCAACATAGTGTCATGTTCACAATATGGCTTCCTTCCTTATACTTGAACACAATCCTTTTTATCTATAGGAAATAAGATCCAAAAAAAATAAATAAATCAACATCTGTTGACTGTAGATGGGGTTCAGAAAGAGATAGTATGACCAAAAAAATGTATTACATTTGAACTGCCTATTTGCATCTTGTAAGGTTCACAGGAAACAAATGTTTTGAGTCCAACTTTGAAGAGGTCACCCAACCCAGACTAATCAGAAGCCAAGGCTTCTTACTCCATTGCTCATGTTGCATTTGTGCTGCTTGCTTCTGCCAAAACACACTTACTTTCCCAATAAACAATAACAGTTGAACCCTCTCTCAAAGCGCCTATAACCAGAAGCCGGTCCACTCCCATCCCTTGCCTTGTCTGACCATGATGGAGCTGCAAGCGGACACATAACGCGGTTTGCAACACGCCTCTCGGATTTCTACATCTCTCCCACATTGTTCTCTTGACACTGCACTTCAGATCCAGGACATCCTATCACTAAATCAGCCACAGACCCCAGCGTACGGGCTGTAGTTCGTGGGATAGAGAAGCAACGCGAGCCCCCATGCTGACCTCTCTGCAGCTCTTACCATCCACGGTATCTGTAAATCAGTTTGCATGACGCTTTCCCAAGGCTGAGCGGACTGTGAAGGTCAGGGACAGGGAGCATGTGACCTAAGGTGGGTCACGGGGCATAGGGAAAGTAGTTTAAGGCCTTGAATCCCACTGAGAGAGAATGAGTAAGAGACAGACATACAGGGTGAGAGAGAGAGAGATAGAGAGAGAGAGAGAGAGAGAGAGATATGGAGTCTGATACGTAGAGGCAAAGAAAACAGAAGAAAGACCAGGGGTTGACTGTTTGATGGATGGAGGAATGCACTTGTGAAAAAGATAGCCTGCTGTGGTCTGGTATGTAAGTAGGGAAAAACAGACACACACACAGGGAAAACCCATATAAAGCCCCCAGCCTAAAGTTAAGTTAAACTAAATTAACTTATGTATGACATTTTTTTTGTGTATTATAATGTTTTTATGTCACCCGAACTTTTATATAACTATACTTACAGAATAACAAAGACCATATACTGTATAAGGACGTTCCAACCATTTTCCACTGATAGAACAAGAATAAAAAACAGTTCAACCATAAGTTGTTGTTGTTTAATTGAGAATCCCTCCAATACAGGAGAAAGAATAAAATACATCATTTTCGAGATTGATTGTTTTTGTCACCGAAATATGTCTGTATCACTCTGAATAAACATATAAATAAGGCAAATGACAAATTGTCTAGTAGTTTGGCATTTGGCTTTACATTCTCAATAAAAAAAATTAGGTAGACCAATTACATTTTCTAACTATCTGTACTATATAATGGGATCTATTCCAATCCCCATCCCAGTGCCATGCATCCTACTGTATACATGTAAAGCTTAGCATATTCAGGATTTGTGGACGCTGTGGCACAGAGGTGTCAATAATTCAACCCAATGCTCTTTGAGTTTGTTCTTGCTTTTAGTGTTGTATTGGAGAGATGTTGAAGGATGTCTCTAATAATCTGTTCCATTCGTTTATGTGACATCTGGTGATCAAATCATAAAAACAACACCTAAATAAATTGTTTGCTGAGTTTCCACAGAATTGAATGGGACCAGCCAGTGCATTACATCATACAGGTGTAGCTAATACACTGGGTACTCAATTATTAGACGGCGTTGGTTGTTTGAAAGCAATATCTGTCTGAAAATAGAATACTGACACAGACACACACACACACGCACACGCACACGCACACACACACACACACCTACACCTACACCTACACACACACACACACACACACACACACACACACACACACACACACACACACATACACACACACACACGCATACACACACACACACACACACACACACACACACACACACACACAAAGCTCAAAGCGAGGACACTTCTGGCCCAGGAGTGAGGTGAAAATAGCTTTTTTCTTTCATCTGAGGCTTCATTCAAGGTTAGCCAAGTGAGAAAGAGCTTACCATATGATGTGTTATAGCTCAGCATCCCAGGTTTGAGTCTTTTCAGAGAGGTGGAATATTGTCTCCTCGAGCTCCCTTTGTTTTGCTGGGGAGTTTTGATAGCGTGCAGTGGGGGATCCCTATTGTCTGAGGTACTAGTGAGTTTGTGTGAGCAGCGTTTGTTGCAGTGTGATAATTAAATAAATTCCCAAAGGGATGTTGCCTACACAGCTTCAAGGCTCTGGGTTTCTGAAAATTGTAGAAATTGGAATTGAATGGATCAATTTGTTTGTTTCCATAATGTATATTCCATAGCCACAGAATGTGCTCTAGTCTAGACAAATGGTACAGTAAAGTGTTACGCCGAGCGCGCATAGAAAAGCAATTTATAAATGACATTCTACGAGCTGTGATTTACAAAAATCTAATTGTTATGGCTCTTCTGAGTAGAGGATACTTACAATATATATTATCAGACTCAAACATTGTTGATGGCTTTTTTTTAATGGTTCTGCAAAAGGATTTTAAAATGTAGAAATCGAACCCAAATGTGTGAAATGAAATCGTGGGTGAAAGCTTCAGAGAAAAGGTCATGAGCCCTTGCGATTGATTGACAGATATAGAAGTGTGAGAATAACACCTTTCTGTCTCTGAGCCTGGGAAAATTGATGCCCTGCATGTGTTTGGAATAATATAATTTCCTACGAGATTAGCAATATCAATTATGTATTGTAGTGAGGCATTTGCATTAACACCTCATTGCTAAAATTAATTTTAAAAAATGAGAAAGCAGGCACAGGTTTTTCTCCATGCTATTGTTTCTTTTCTTATCACATCTTCTCATCGCTGTAATAGTGATCAGTCAGTAAAGCATTATTTCCAAACAGACAGTTCAAATGAGGGATCCCATCAATATCTGTGCACCCTCATCAGCACTTTTATAGTGGCTTTCTATGGTATGGTACTGTGTGTGTGTGTGTGTGTGTGTGTGTGTGTGTGTGTGTGTGTGTGTGTGTGTGTGTGTGTGTGTGTGTGTGTGTACAACAGATGGGCCACTGTAGGGAGCAAGGAGTGTATGTGCCCATCTCCTGTCGTCCCCCCTAGGGCCCATAAAGCATGTAGAACAAACAGGCTAATTAGTCCTGTACACAAACACACACACACACACACACACACACACACACACACACACACACACACACACACACACACACACACACACACAAACACACACACACACACGCTCCTCCATGGGTCAGATTCATATTAATCCCTGAATTAATAAGAAATCTTATCACAGTACCTCTATATAGCACATCCAAATGGTTTATGAAACAATGCTGTTATTAGTCAATTCTTCGAAGTTTTTATCTGCCACTTTTATACATTTTTACCATATCAATGAGCGATTATTTTCTATATTTTTTTATCAAATAATATATTCATACACATAACTGACGGAAAAATAATCCGGTACGTCCAGTCAAATCATGTGAAAACTAATTTTCTGATTAGAAGAGCGGAGATGCTTACGAAGCTCTATAGGCATATGCCAAAACAAAACACACACACACACGTACCGCACGTACACTTCATGGAACATCTACTATGAATCACAATGGCCCGTTGAGGCATTGGAAACGATCTGAGCTGCAGCTATTGTGTCCCCTATTTCGTTCTTTTGTTGTGACAAACGCCCGGACCAGAAGATACGATCTATCAGATCCATTGGAGGCTGATAGGAGCTGTGTTTACTCAAGCCCGACCCGGATTATTCAAAGGTGTCAGGCCCGAGACACCAAGGCCGAGGCTGCTGACAAATAAGAGAGGCTGGCTAACGCTGGCTGTCCGTCGACTATAGTATGTCACGCGGGCTGGGGTTTTGTGTCTCTGAAACAACGGCCCCTATCATGTACACAATGTGTCTGCATATGTCACTATCTGTGTGGATGGATTACATTTAATCCCGTCAAGACAGTTTCTGGATGTCACATGGGTTGAGAGAAAATAAGTAACCATGAGAATTGACATTGTTTTTAACGTCAACTGTTAAAGAGAGATATTTATGCCAACGCTGTTCCAGAAATAAGTTTTGTATGCTTTCTTGCTTTCCTGGACCCAAGGTCAACGGAAAAACAGCGGTGTGTGTTTTACATGCAGTGTCTGCCTTTAGCTCTCCCTTGGGGGGCTCTTTAGTGAAGCTCCTGTCACGCACCTCCAGTCATATGAAAGAAAATAATCCTTGTGGAGCCGTAGGCCACCCTTGTTTGTCTCGGACTTTTCGTCACGTATGTAAGTGTGTGTGTGTGTGTGTGTGTGTTTTCCACAGTGTAAGGGTGAGATGAATGTGTGCTTGTCAGTGATGAATCTCCTAAATCTGTGAAACACTGGTGTCCTTGAACTTCAAGGTCTGCCATATGCTTCCCAGGACAGAGTCAGGGGAAAAGTGTATACGTGTTTGTGTGTGTTGTGTTTGCGTGTGTAGGTGTGTGTGTGTGTGTGTGTGTGTGTGTGTGTGTGTGTGTGTGTGTGTGTGTGTGTGTGTGTGTGTGTGTGTGTGTGTGTGTGTGTGTGTGTGTGTGTGTGTGGTGCTTAGGGTAATACCTTCAGGCGGTCCTCTCAGACCAGCATGAAGTCCCCTATACGCCGTCTGTTTCACAGAGGTCGTGGGGTCACCCCGGGAAGTCTGTAAATGTTGCCGTGACTGGCTGGATTGATGGTGTTGATTTATCACTTTGTCATTAAGTGTGGAGTATGGTAGGCTGGTGTTAACATTACCTTGGCTAAGGAGACCAAATATCAGTCACTAAGAAAATATGACTTATTACTTAATTTGTACTATAAAAAATATTAGACCTTTGCATCCCATTTTTCTGAGATATTAGTCCATCTAACAAGCACAACATTTCTGAAACTGATTTCTCTCGCTCTATCATGTTTTCCTTTTATCGCCTGTTCTGGGTGCTGCTGAATACAAAGTGTCTTATTATCAGAAAATTCAACGTAAGAGGATATGAAGTAGATTTGAGGTCACCTCTCTTCTCCCTGGCTTGACCAAGCTATGCGAACAAACCCGTCAGTCCCGATGAGACGTTTTCAGCGACGCTTATTTCCCCCCCAAGCCTGCTCTGTCTGAAGTGTTTATAGTCTCTACTTTCACACTTTGACTGTGGGAAGAAAAGTGTAAAAAAAAAAAAAAAGTAAAACAGGCTCCCTCATTGCAGACCCTTCTCTAACCAAGCCCTTTATTTATGGGAAAGAAGGCAAAGAAAAACCTTTTGAGATGTATCCATATCCAGTGTCATGTGTTTCCTCAGGTGATGGATGATAATGTAAGTTACCATCCAAACATTAGATGGGTTCTAGAGGGCCACAGAGACATTATTTAGGTAGGAAATGAGTGTGATATATACAATCAAATATCACAATACGAAAGGAAAAGGGTTATGTTTGGATAACTAAATCAACCACTAGGAGAACTACTAGTGCAGCGACATTGGATGCCCCCCCCCCCCTCCCTCTGGCTTGCCACCCAATGATGTTTGATAGAACATGTGTCTGTAGCCATGTTGGCATGTTGCTAGGTCTACTTCCCAGCAGTGGTCCCTCTGGCTGTGTCAAACAAGCATCTTCATAAGGAATTTTGACAAGGACTATATGTTTTAATATAGTGTCACTTCACTGACTCCTTCACAAAGGGTTATAGACAATATACTGTGTACAGTTTTTCAATGTATTTTTGTCTTAAACCAAATTATTGGACACATGATCATTTTGACTGGGTAGCGGCGCTTGATAAAAACAATATAATTATAATATTTTATTCATTATTACAACTCTTCGTGAGGGAGAATGTCATGGCAAATACCACACAATGACATGATTTTAAAGGTGTATCTTATTAAATAGATACTTTAGCATCTAATTTTGCAACTGTCAGATTGAATTAGTTCCTTCAAAATGTTCCCTATACACCAATGTCATATGTATTCATTCATTTTTGCAATGTATTTTGTGCTGCCATTGTCACTTGGACCTTTGCATTTATTTTGTCTTACCTACACCATTTTGTTGTGTCATCGTCTATAGTTTTACCTCTACTTATTGTTTGTAAAGCCTTACATGCTTCACGTGGATAAGATGACTGCAGTTGACTGCAGCATTTATGGAAAAATGCGTAAATGAGCTTTGACATATTGCAGTGAAGGAATCATTATGAGATCATCATGTTTCTTTTTTACATGGGGAAGGACTTTGCGGCGTGTCAAACAATCTCAGGTCTTGGACTGCCAGGTTTTCAACAAGCAGAACTGAGTGAGATTATGTCATGTAATGTAAGTTCTTGGGAAGAATGGGAACAAGGTGAGAGACGGAGAGAGAGAGACAGAGAGAGAGCTGTGTCATGCCTGTGTACAGCAATAACTCTACAATTACAAAATCTACATTTACTCAAGAGGGTCAAGGAAAGAAGAAGACAAGTGTTTTTGAACTGTAGTCTCAAATTCTCTCCACAACCTCAGTCGGGGGAAGGAATCTTGCGATGATATAGTATGTCTACAGTACACCAGACCTGCTTTCTATTAATTAAAAGCCTGTGATTGAATTTCTCAGCCACCATCCGTCGGATCAGGCTACTTCAGGCGATGAAAGTGAGCAGATGAATGGCATTTTGTACCTCTGAGAGAGTGAACAGGAAGATTTAGATTCACCGCTTTCCTTTTCTATACGACCCAAGCTGCACATTAACCAGAGGTCCAGTAAGTTCAAAAGCCCCATAAACAGCATCACCAGCCTTTTAAGTTATTGAATATGATAGAATACACTTATTTTGTACTTTCATCTATTAAGTTTTTTATAAGACTGAGTTCTACTTTTCTCTAGAATTATAATAGTTTCTCGGATACATCATTGACCTGCAAAAAATATCCTATTTGGGTACGTTTTGTATCAGATTATGAGTGTGTGTGTGTGTGTGTGTGTGTGTGTGTGTGTGTGTGTGTGTGTGTGTGTGTGTGTGTGTGTGTGTGTGTGTGTGTGTGTGTGTTACATGTAGGCTCCTTGCCAAGATGCTGGATGTAAATCGGGCCGTATGGAAACACCCAGTTTATTTCTCCGGAGTCTATTGTTTATATGGAACATAATTCAATTACTTGTCTTCTCCTGTTTCAAGTCATGAATAATTGCTCCGTGCGCATGTGTGACTGAGTGTGTGTGTGAGTGTATGTCTAAGGAAATGAATTACTAACAGTCTGTATGAGCTAATGGACTGCAGCCAGTAAACACGGTGTTTAAGACGTCCGCAAGCTGCAGCCGTGGACCAGCCTTTCTTTCTTTCTTTCTTTCTTTCTTTCTTTCTTTCTTTCTTTCTTTCTTTCTTTCTTTCTCACTCACTTTCTTTCATCTACTTTCCCCCGTCTCAGCCCGACTCAGACTTCGCCGCGCTGCCAAGTTCATTCCCATGTTTCGTGCTTGCTGGATAATTGTTGAGTCGTTTCAAAAGATAAAGTCAGATTTTAGGAGTGTGTCCTCACAAGTAGAACCGTACAAATGTGTGTGTGTCTGTGTTTGTGTGTGTGTGTGTGTGTGTGTGTGTGTGTGTGTGTGTGTGTGTGTGGTGTGTGTGTGTGTGTGTGCGCGCGTGCATGTTGTCAGAATATGTGCATACGAATTTCCTTTGTTAAATAATGTAGTGTCACCTGCTTCCTCTACCCTAATACTGTTCTAACATACATGTTTATCCCACC
Organism: Ammodytes marinus; assembly: GCF_949987685.1. Lineage (NCBI taxonomy): Eukaryota > Metazoa > Chordata > Actinopteri > Uranoscopiformes > Ammodytidae > Ammodytes > Ammodytes marinus. Next base: position 13,219,730 of record NC_137216.1, on the reverse strand, counting down.
ACCTTGACATGTTTTGTTTTATTTTTCCATTCATTTTTCCATTCTTAACATATTCCATCTGGCCTGGAAGGCGTGGAGGACACGGCTATGAGGAAAAAGATGTATAGGTTACTTTTTGCATACGGGACACATGGCCTGCTTCCACTGTAACTTAGAAAATACATGGAGTTGATGTGTTATATTTTGGGACTTTTTCTTTAATCCTTGGGAACAGACTATGGTACTGAGTATTTCTATTTCATAACAATTGGTAGTTTTTTTTATTCAGAAAAGTTCTCATTAAGTAATTACAATAGGTTTCTGAAAATAAATTACCGCTATGAATTCAGAGTTATGGTAGGTGCACATCGAGACACATCAGGATGTATAACTGAGGAGAATCTCTATCTCTTTAATGCTGATAGCAGCTCAGAATGACTGATGGAAGAGAGAGAAGTTGAATGAGGTTTTGCTAATTAAATAGCGGCATTATAATTCCCTCTTTGTGGTATTCACTCTGCCTCCCTCTTTCTCTCTCTCTCTCTATTTTCTCTCCCTCTCTTTCTCTCCCTTTCACACACACACATACACACACACACACACACACACACACACACACACACACACACACACACACACACATACACAAAGACGTGGGGCTGTGTGTGCAGCGGAGCGGGAGGTCTCAGAGGTCTAATCTCGGAGCTAGCAAGGTACCGCCATAAAACTGACAGGCTAACTAATTATGCCCAAAATTACAACATCTTAATGTTCAGGCTCACAACAATGTTCACTGGGAGCTGTGAGGCTGCGTATGTGTGTGTGTGTGTGTGTGTGTGTGTGTGTGTGTGTGTGTGTGTGTGTATGAGCGCCCACATGCAGGCTTGCATATTTGCTTCTTTTTAGTAAGTGTGTGTGTGTGTGTGTGTGTGTGTGTGTGTGTGTGTGTGTGTGCGTGTTAGGGAGAGTGTTTATTATGCAGACAGCTGAGGTGGTCCCCTGCATGCAGAGTAGAGAGGACAGATGTGTGTTGCGGCTCTTTGTTCTTGCTTCTGCCCTTCTTATCCTACGCAGGCTCTAGTAAAGAACAACAAAGCAGAGAAAGGAGCAGCCATCAAAGTTTAAGTAAAAATCCACCATAGCTCCTTATTTTCCACATAGAAAACTTGTCTTCATAACATTTTTACATGTATTTTATGTCCGTTCAAATGCTTTGTGCTGCTCTCAGCAGGGCATCGTACCCCTCCTCTCTGTTTTTTGTCTCTGTCTTTGTTGCATGTTGTGAGCCCCGTGTAATCCTTTCACTCTGTTCTTGTCTTATGTCCCATAATGTTCAAATCCGAACCTAATCTCGCTGCTCTGTGATCAGCTGACTGAGCTGGAACCTTCATCAGTTTATTATGTCAGAGTCAATATCAGTCCAGACAAAAAGGAGGAAACACAGTATCCTCGGGCATCTGAGCCAAAAAGAGATTTGTCTTTGCGGTAAACATTTGTTTTGAGCCTATTTTATGTATTCTAGGAAATACATTAAGAAAGAAAGAATGAAAGAAAGAACGAAAAGAAAGAAAGAACCAATCATAGTAGCTGTACCCCCGTCCTTCCATTTCTGTCAGCAGTAAGCCGGAGGTGAATGTAATCCCTGGGTTTCTGTGACAGTAGATAGGCAGTTTGATAAGAACTGTGCAAATACCATCACTGATTCACATCTCTGCTAAGGCTCCAATACCCTGTCGGAGAGCAGACACAGGATTACAAAAGGAACAAGAAGGGATTTACCTCCATCACATTCAGCTCCCGACAAAATACCACAATGACATGTCGAGCTACCATACTATAGGACGTATGGTAATAATAATTACAAAGAAGTGTTGACATAAAGGTCACTACTGTTACTGGGGTCTGTATAACACAGTACATAGACATAAGCTAAGTTGTATCTATGTTGTATATCTATACAATAATACTATATTATAATCACATGTAACAATGTAATTATGCTAGGTGGCTGTGTTGTTTAAATTGAGCCCATATGTCCTGTAATACCATAGGACATATCCATATCTCTGTAGTAATAACAGTACAGGGACATATCTCATCCTGGGCACACTGCACAGTAGAAATTGATATCCACAAGTAAATGTTAGCTGATATGGTAATCTTGCAATGGAAGTGTACTGTATATACTGTACATGGAGGTACCTTATTTTAACATGAATTTCCACACTTAACAAAAACTGAAAACTGAGAAAAAAGGTTTTATCAGCCATTGGTTGGAATAAATTGGCTAGTTCGCCAGCCCACTAGGTCACAAATTCATACTCACTTTATATTTGTAAAGACGTTTTAGTTATCACAAAGTTCCTTATACTTATACTAGATAGACAAGAGTAAGATTATCTTTTGGATCACTGGATTTGCTGAACATAGGAAAAATATAGAATATTAGCAGCCTTAAATTGCATATGTTTAAAGCTATAGTGCATAACTTTTTCATATGAATGAATGCCGGTTACATGCAAGCCATCGCAACATTCAAGCCAACTATCTCTGTATTTTTCAATATGGCAGCTGTTACAAAGGTGTCGCCCGTGTCAGTTGTTGATTGTACTACTAAGAAAAAACGTGGATGTGCAGCAGAGGGCTTAAATCCATGTGCGATCACTGAAGGCTTACCTCATGAAGATGTGCCGACAGTGACGTTGTAATTCCTCAGAAGTCCTCCTTGGGGCAACAGAAGTTACGCATACAGTAATTTTTTTGAAAATGTAGTATCTCTTGGGTATTAACAGATTCCGTTGATAAGTGTAGGCCTTTATCTCTTTAACTCTTCCTTTTGCAGTGATTGTACTGCAATAGAGGACCGCCATCAGAATACATCTATCCGTTTTCCCTTCCTACACAAAACACTAGGCAAAAAAGCGGCAGGTGTGTGAGTCATACTGTTTAGCTAATGCCTCAAGGTCATTAACTCTGTCTCTTGATTAGTATAGGAGAAATAAATAAAAAAAACTAAAAACTAAAACAAAGCCAGGGAGAGTTCATGGAGAATATGAATACTGCATGAGAGCGACAGAACAAAAGGTTTCAGGGCAAACTGCTTTTGAAAGTCCAATTCATTCTCATGTAAGCCTTTCTTCTCCAAAGTACATTCGCACAAAGGGAAAACTTTTCCTCGCCGTCAAGAAAAGTCCGACTCTAGTAATCTTGGAAAGAAACGATGAGGGGAGGGAATGGAGATAGAAAGACTGATGAATGGAGATTGGCAGGAGATAGGGGAGGTAGATAGAGACAGGGGAGAGAAGGATGGACATCTGGGTCACAGTGATGGAACGGCAGATTGATTTGGAACGAGTCTGCGGAGCCTGTACAGGTCAAAGACACCATCTATATTACTGTCCCAGACTATTCATCTCGTCTGCTGATAGACTAACTTGTCTGTTCATTGAAGAAAAAGAAGAGAAGGCTGGACAATGGGAGAGATATCAAAATGCATGTAGAGAGTAGAGAAATGGTAGCACTTGAGAAAATGAAGAGTATGATATGAGCTGACAGCTTGGGAAAACAAATGTTATTGTGTTTGCCAGAGTTAAAGATTTTAAGTCAAACTGAAATGTAAATTACCTTTGCCTTTTGTGTGGGGGAATATAAACTACTATGATGCTACAGCTTTTAATTTGTGTTACACCACACATCTGAAGCTAGAGAAACTTAAGTATGCTACAATAAGCTCCATTAACAAGTATTTGGCACCACTGTGTTTGCATTTTTTCTGTTTTGAAAATCTCAACAAAAATATTAGAATACTACAGCTTTAATCTGATCGGGAAAGCTGTGAGGGTGAGGACTGGGGTTTCCCATGCAGCAGTTGGAATCTGAGGGGCATGTAAAATAATCTGGGAGATAGAGTACACCAAACATGATGTGTCTTAGAGGATCCATTGGTCTTGGATTGTTTTTTGAGACTGATAACATTCCTAAACCTAATAGCATAGATAAATCAATATCCAAATGAGTAAGGGAAACAGTTTAACAAATCCCACACATTTTCATACCCAAGTCACTGCTATTGTCAAATCTTTGGTACCTTTGACATTAGCTCAGGCACTCATTTCCTATGTATACTAGTATATCAAAATACTTTAACACACCAACATCCCTTTGCTTTACACTCTAACTATTCACCTGGATGTCATCATCAAAACACTGATTAGGTGATAATTATAGACTTGGATTACAGCACCCCCTGCTGATTGTCTTGCAGGCTCAAAGCAGTGATGTTTCAGACAGTGTTGTTTTGGTAACTTGAAGCACCGCCATAAATATGTATTATATCTCTCTTAAGGCTGGAGTGTTTGCGTCAGTGGTCCTTAAGAAATAAGTACTGCGGTAAATCCCAAGTGAAAAACAAAGTAGCTATGCCGGCAACACTTACTTTTGTGTGTATACTCTGCATTACACCAGTGGCCATTAGGAAATGTGTGGCTTGTATTGCCTCCCTGTGCAATAAAGTCAGAGATTAAAGTTTTACACAGAACACCCCTGTCATAAAGGGAGTCAGTGGCTTACATGTCGGCAGGGTTTTGGTCTTCTAACACCATGTGGTTATTGTATGTATGCCAAGCCAATCAATAAAGAGCCATGATACTATGCATTCAAAAATATGTTCTCAAGTGATATTTGTAAGCAACTGCATGGTAAGTCTTGATGACAAATCATATGAGGAACACACCATCAGAAGAAGAGAATGCTTGTATTGTCTGTGTCTGTATCAACAGAGAAAACATGGGTGGACAGAAACCCAAATGTAACAGACGGATAGATGGATTTGTGCTGAAGGAGATGGTGGTGAAAAACATGGAAAGGGTTTAAAGTTCAACGCCAAATGTACTTTCATAGAGATACAGAGTGGCTGTACTGAAAGGACATTGATAGATCAATGCACAAACACACACAACAGCAACAACAGGTGTATCTGAAGTGTTGTTCACAGTAACTACTGTGTGGAGTTCTCAGATAGAGCACACAATGAAAAGATGAGGTCATCCCATGGTTAGAAAAGAGAGGCAGTAGGGAGAGCGGTAGAGTGCAGGTGGAAAAGTATGAGATCATGTGAACACTCCAAAGGTGCACAGGCTGTGTTCCATCAAACACTCCTGCTTTAAATGTTCTCGGAGACCATCTCATTTCATCGCTGATCTAATGTTTTCTAACACCATTCGGTCATCCTTTTTACCAAATGTTTCCCTTGCTTTTTCCCTAATTCCCTGTGCGCGAGTGGCTAGTATCCACACCAGGGTGGACCCACTTGTTGTCATCAATCACAGCTTTAGCCCGGAGCCACATGTGACCATACCCTCTTGCCTTTACTCAGCCACTGACAAAGGTTTTGTATCACTTTGGTCTATGTGTGAATTGTGTGGTGGCAAGAGGATCAGGGGGGGAGTCAATTAGTGCCGGAGCAGGTGGTCAGATGGCAAGCTGTGAATTAAGTGTCATAGGTGTGGGACTGCTTAATATGCTCCTATCATCGTCCCCTTCATGAGACTATATGGCACCGTCTTCTGTTGACACATCCAATATCCATGTGAGGGGCCACGGGAAAGGGTAAGAAGTGAAGTGTGTGAAAAAGGGAATTGCACTTGCCTTCCCAGAAGGTATCGCAGGGGAAAAGTAAACATAGGAAGTCAATGAATTATCTACTGGTGGACTCGGCCGTACACTGGTTTGTTCTTACCAGTAGTGATCATGGGCCTGGCCTTGGAGGTTTGTGGTGAACAGACATGTGTTTTACAATATTTCAATGAATGACACTGTGCTTAAAGCATCTGCTGATTAAAAATGTAACTGAAAATTGTTGATCAGATTGTCAGGTCACTTCTCACAGTGGCACTGCCATTTATTTGTTATGTAAAGCTGTTATAAACAATATGTCTACAATGGATTGAATGTGTAATATGAACAAGGTTTTTCCAAAATTGCTCTCAGATAATCAGGACTGATTGTTATATCTCAGTGAATATTTAAATAGGTGATAATATGTCATCGTTGCGTTTAATAACGTTTCTGCTGCCCTCAAGTGGCCAGAAAAGAACAGCGGAAAGATAAAGAAAGCAGCTTTTATCATGCTACTTGGTTTGAAGAGATCAGATAAAAATCAGCCATGGACAGCTATCGTTGGACATATAGGTCTACAGTGCAACTCAAGGAGTTTTTTCCGGATTTGACTAGACATTTCAGGATCAGAAATACTGAATTGATCCTTGGCGAGGAATTCACTTTTATGATCTCCTGAGCAATTTATTTATTAAAAATATCTTTTGAGGTCTGGTTCATAGGGAAATAGGAAATACATACTAAACAATAATGACCGCTGTCAGTTTTTTAGGCAACCCTCACATTTCAGATTGTTCTTTTTCTTTTTTGAAAAGCTCTGTGACTCAAAGGTAATGATAATACAAAAGTGGAGCAAACTAGGGCAAGTTGCGAGTTTGCTTTTTTCTTTATCTGTGGGGAATTATGGGAAGGTATTTAATCATCATAGAGAGGTTTGAACGTGCTGTTGTAGGTTTAGATGCAACAGTATAACACATTGGCGTTGTTGTAAACAAAAATGACTTCTTAGTGCACAGCATTTAGGTTAATTCAACATTTTAACATGTATTGATATTTTAAATTTCACACGTATTATCATGTTCATTCAGTGCATCCCTTTAGAACATGATAACAGAAGGGGGTGAAATGCTAACCAAATATTTGTAGACCAAAATCAAACATTTATGTTTGTTAATCTAAAAGGCATGTGATACATTTACCTTAATTATCTTTGTTACAGTCTCAGCTCCCAGAGGAGCATTTATAGATGACAGCGTACTAATCATATTAGTATACATGGGGGATTGATTGCTACATGCCTCATACCAAAACATCAGACACCTAGACTCACACAAACACAAGCCCATTTGGACCGGTTCCCAGAAAGCAGAGTGGATTAATGGCTTTTGGCTTTGTGTGTCTGTATGAATGTGTGTGTTGCCACAGTCCTGCCTCTTTCCATATGGCTATGCATGTGTGCAGGAAGCAAACAACTCTCTCTCTCTCTCTATGTGATGTATGGATCGGGGATGATACTCCTAGGTTATGATATGAATGATGAGTACAGAGAGTCATTTATTGTGTCTGTTTGTGTGCAGCCACCCCGGTACATTTTCTCTCCAGCCACGATCCAAACCCGAAAGATGACACGGTATCCCTCTCTGTCTCTCTAACTCTCTCTCTCTCTCTCTCCAGCGCAGTGATCGTTCTCTTCTCTATTCTCTCACTTCACACTCTGCTCCAAACCGCTAAAGACTCTTTGTCACAGAAATTTGGAATAATGGATCATGTTGTGCCGGGAATGACAGATGATTGGACACTGGAGGTATGAAATAGTTGGCATGTCGAAAACTATCAGAGTCGCAGATATTTTTCATAAATATATGTCACACATTGATCGTACAGTATATACCTCCATGAGCGAGTGTGTGTGTACGTGCGGATGTGTCCATTTTGTATGTGGGTCATGGGATCACGCTGGTAACGAGGACCTTGGGGAGTGTGATCGCTACACATGAGTTTGATTGAGAGGTGAAGGAGAACATTGGACATAAATCACCAATACATCACACTTCTCCTATCACATATAACCTTTTTTATTAGACTTTCCCATGAACTTCTCAGAAGGAAACAACCGTGTCGTCATTTAAGAGCCATATCGTCGCCCTAGCGTTCTGCCTTTTAAGAATGGGAGTGATTGAAAAAGCAGGGATTTTGATATAAAAATTGTAACATCTGAGATGGATTTTTGCATTGAAGTGGATCATATATGATCTGCAGGTATAACGTATGTAGCGTGGCAAGCAAACCGGTGGCATACTTAGTTCTGCCTTTAAAGTATAATAATTTGGTCAGTATGATAGAGTCCCATTACAATTAATGTAAGAATAATTAAGAGTACACAGTCTCTTTTGTGCTTAGCATCACTGTGTATTTTTTTGTCATCTAAGTAAAATAATTGCCATATAAATGCTTTGCCTTATAATGTATTCCATTAGGGTATCGCTGATTGTTCTCTATGGTTAATCACCTAATTTTAGGTAATCGTATTAATAACATGTGGACATAAAAAGATTGGCAACATCCGGTTACCATGGTGCATATAGAAGCCAATCTAATACAGCTGTTTCAGGCTCGCACGGCTTGAATTTCGCAGGATGTTTATGGTGATAAAATATTTTGACACGTTTAAAACTACACTAAAACTGCAGCTTAGAGTTATGTGTGCCTGCTTGTTCAGACTTCACACTTGTAGAACATCCTCTAGAATTGTAGCTAGGAAAAAATCAGCCATGACTGTTTAATTTAACTTTGGAGTCTTTGGAAAATCAGTACAAAGTCACATTTCCTATTTTTCATACGGAAAGTATCCACGAGTGACATTAGCAGCGACTTATCAGAGATGTATTTACCACATGCTTTGTTTGTGGGTGGAGGTAATCACTGGGAAGGGGCTGCATATGTCAGGCATGATATATGGAAAACCTTAATCATATCCTATTGTATGTTGACGTTAAGGCTTATATAATAGATGATTGGACCCATGAGTATTATACATTAAATAGTAAAAAAAAAAAGTATATTGGAACAAAGCAGTGATTTGTGAAATCCCACATTTAATACAAGGCTGATATTTGACTCTAACCATAATTGTGTCCATTAAGTTTTCCACCCATCTTACCAACCACCAGCATGCTGTTGAAAGCTGTGAAAGTAGCCGCACCTGCCTCGGGTTTCGGAGCCTTAATGAAACACGTTGGGCTGTCTTTGACTTGAATTGAATTGATTTGCCGTGACATCTGGACGCAATATGAGATTCCAAACACATGCTAGTCGATGCACTCGGATAGTCATGCATTGACAAGCACGCACAAATGCATACAGACGGACTGTTATCGTTCACACGGCTATATCTCACACACGCCTTTATACACCTATACTTGTGCTTCTATACTTGTGGGGACCTTACATTCACTTTAAGAACTATGTGCATAGCAAGTAATTGATACGTTACCTGAATCAAATTCTAAACCAAGCCACTAACATTCACACAGTGAAACACAGTTTTGCACAGAAATGATTTCACCAATATCCAGTTAAAAAAATGCCATTTTACAAGGTCAACAGGTTGAAAACAGTGCAGCCCTTAACTCTAAAGGAAAACCAAATCCTGAATAAAAAACCTAAGAAAATGAATAGTTGAAATAAGTTAAAATAATAAATGTTTTAAACTTCACAAAAACAATCTCACTTCACAAGAATGTCTAACTTCATTCTTAACTTCCTTATTTCAAATTGGTTCACACCAAACACACACACACACACACACACACACACACACACACACACACACACACACACACACACACACACACACACACACACACACACAACAAACTTCTGTCTTCCTAGTTCTATTTAAATGTATGGCAAAGGATGGCTGCTCCAGACTTTTGGTTGCAATTCCCAGTCCCCGCCTCGCCGGTCCGCTCCCACCGGTGTGTCATCATCCATCAGCGGGGGCTGAAGTTGAAGACGACACCCAACTGGGGCAAAGCATGAGACCAGGGCTGTGTTTAATGTCAACACACACCTCTGAGATCTCTCTCTAACTCTGTACATACTTTCTTTGCTCTTAGTCTTGTTCTCTCTGTCATTTGGCCCCTTCTTCCCTTAGTAATTTCCCTTTCTACCTTCATCTTGCTGTTCTAGTCCCCACATTGTCTGGGTTTCATGACAAAACACCACGCAGCACCTTTCGGCCCGAGTGCATTGTTCACGTAAGATCTAAATCACCTAAAAGGATCAAAGATTTAGTAAAGCAGCAATGCTTTGTGGCTATTTTTAGAGAATACTTTCACGTTAAACCTCAGCAGCTGGCATCCACTTTGAGGGGTATAATGATATCAACAAGACATGCTCCAATCAGAAGAAAACCAACCCCTATGTTACCGAATCCATGGTCTACATGAAACAGGCCTCCCATGCTTTTTTCCCTTTTGTGGTAAAGTGATACTGTGCACAAGTATCTGCTGCTAAACCGCGGCTAGATTGTCTACACGCATACCTGCAATTTAAGATATTTTACAGCACACATCAATTAAGACAATTTAGTTTTCCCAATTTAGACATTTCCACAAGCAGTGATGTGGAAGTTGACTTTTCATTTTCAGAAGATATTTTACCATATGTCTGGAACACGATGCATCAACTCATAACATTGTACATTTGATATACAATTGGTATGAAAATGGAATACCATGTTTGTATAATGATGCATGTTTGTGTACATTTACATTGTAAGGTAACTAAGTCCATTTACTCAAGTACTGTACTTAAGGAGAACTTTAAGATACTTGTACTTTGCTTAAGTATTTCAATTTAATGGAGCCATATACTACTCCCCTTCATCTCACAGATAGATAAATGCAGCACTAATACTAAGCCAAAAACATTATATAACAGGGATCATGTTCCTGCATAAGGAGTGCTTTTACTTTTGATACTTTAAATACATCTAGCTGATGATACTTAAGTGAAATTTTGAGTGCATGACGAGTAATTGTCACAGTGTGGTATATTTTACTTCCACCAATGGATAACTTTGTTTGGTTCATATTGCTGTATAAGGTTTTACTTAACTCAGTTGACTTCACACTAAATCTGTGTTAAGTTAGTGGCAGTTGAAAATTCCTTTTATAAATTTCTGTCCACTAGTCCATAAAAAAAAAATAAAAAAAATAACTTTCTGCACCCTGCTTGGACTCTCTTCCATCCTGTCATCCTCTTTGTGTGTGTGTGTGTGTGTGTGTGTGGTTCAGTGGTTGTGTGTGTGTGTGTGTGTGTGTGTGTGTGTGTGTGTGTGTGTGTGTGTGTGTGTGTGTGTGTGTGTGTGTGTGTGTGTGTGTGTGTGTGTGTGTTGTGTGTCTGTGTGGTGAGGATGATGATAATGATGTACGATATGAATGTTTCCCTTTTTCCGTGTGGCAGATGACAGACGCTCTACACAGCACTTGCTCCAAGTTTCCTGCATTCTCAGCTGTTCAGTACAAAAGCCAAATGTAAACCATCTTTTTTTACCCAGGCCAGGACACACTCACTCACACACACACACACACACACACACCCACACACACCACACAGATGTGCAAACACGCATATACAACAGCCACACACACGGTTCCCGCCTCATTTGTTCCTTTGAACATAGGCCAAATGTTAAATGAAATCTCTGATAAGAGAATCTTAGAGGGATTTGAGCATAAATGTGTGTTTAAAACGCCTCCAGCGCTTTGTAGCGCACAGACAGAGGCACATCACAATTCATTTATTTTAAATGCTCTCCACCTGGTATGATAATCAGGACTTAAATAGAGAAATTTCCATTTTCAATTAAAACCTCCACTGCATATGCATGGGAATGAGGCCCACCTTATTATGAAATGGAATAAAAGATATTTCACCTCTTTTCAATTCAACAATACTGTATTCCCTGTGTAATGGTGGAGTAGCATTATATATGTAATTGTGATATGTGAGGACTTGTAGTGATACTCATTTAAATTAAATATTACAATTTAAATAAAATACTGATATTTTGCACCACCTCCGACATGATCGTGAAATGCAATGCTTTATCCTTTTTTGACTTTTGGCATTAACTGAAGCCTATTAATGCGTTGTCATCATAATCAAGTCTGTGGACAGTTCATCCTATGGGTTTTCTTTAATACACTCATCTTGAGAAACAAAGAAAGCTTAAATATAAACTAAATTTTTCTTGATAAAATCAGATTCCACCACATTTGAAGATCAGTTTAACACACGTAAAGCTATATTGACCCATAATGCCAGTGGTGTTTTTTTTTTTTTTTTTTTTTTTTTTTTTTTTTTTTTTTTAACAATTTCCATTGGCTGAGCTCCAACACTAACAGATCTCCTTTGCTCAGCGTCTCCGCCTTTGTTTGATTGTAGAGGTTTTCTCCACGGAGAGTCTATAAATATGGCTATTGACATATGAACCCCAAAAAGAGATGTGAAACTATTCTCCTTTTCCCGATATGTATGCTCGCAGATATCAATAAAATCGTAATTTATGTCTATTTGAAGACTCCCAGTATTTAGGTCAATTTATGTGTGTGTGTGTGTGTGTGTGTGTGTGTGTGTGTGTGTGTGTGTGTGTGTGTGTGTGTGTGTGTGTGTGTGTGTGTGTGTGTGTGTGTGTGTGTGTGCGTGTGTGTGTGTGTGTGTGTGTGTGTGTGTGTGTGTGTGTGTGTGTGGGTGGCCTCCCTATAGAGATCATTAGAAGTGGAGGCACCATATCAATACTTCTGCAATGTCTACTAGGCCCCTCTCCCTCTATGTGTATCAGAGAGGAAACCAATTCACACAACTCCCAAATGTGTTGGACAATAAATGAACCACAACACCACAGGAAACAGTGGGATGACTGGAAGGCCTTCAGGGGGTGAGCTGAGGTGGTTTAACACCTTCTGATGTGTGTTTCTACTCACTAGGGTGCAAAGTTTCACACAGCAGTCTGTTGTGTTATTAGAGGCAGCCAATCTACAGGGGCTGTGAATAAAACATGGAGATTATACCAATACTTAAAATTGTAATGATTCCTGAATAGCTTGGAAAGGGATATGATATTAGGCATGCAGTCACAGGGACAGTATGTTTTTGGCTATAGAAAATAAGGCTGGCGATAATATTAACTTTTTGTTGTATCAATAAAAACAAAACAATTTAGAAAAAAAAACATGAATGAGCCCCACCATAGCAGTGTGTAATTGTATTCATATTTTTTGTTGGTTGTTCGTACCTCAAATACTATAATGCATACTGTGAATTAATCCACAGCTGAAAATAGTCCTCAATAAATGCTAAATGTGTTCTGTTTAATTCATATTTGCTAACATTGGCAGTGCCCAGCTGCTTTAGAAATGGCTACTTTTTTATTGTTTATAAATTAAAGTATTGATGGCCAATTTAGTGACTTATGCTTTCGTGAAATTGAACAAAAAGTATTGATAAATGGACTAATATGTACATTGTTTAACATGGGATTTATTGACAAAAGGAAACTATAGAATAATGCAAGCCTCATAATATGCAGAACTGAATCTTAGCAAAGTAACTAGACACATAAATTCAACCTTTTAATCTTGGATTAACTGAAATCACATCAAATAAAAAGCCATGTAAACCATCTTACAACCTTTTTTTAAACAAAGCACCCCGACTCCCTCTCCCTCCCTCTCTTGAACGATCACACATTCACTGTAACTCGCTGTCTGTGCAGGATCACACAACATTCATTTTCCCCTTCATTCTGGCATTCCTAAAATCAATGTTTCGCCACCTGATCCAGACTCTTTATTTGTAAACCGAGGAAGTTTTAAAGAAAACGTGAAGTGAAAGTCCAACAAAGCAAAGAACAGAAGGACGGATACAGAGACAAGGAGGGCATGGTAATGACTATATCCATCACTGTGACACACACCGGCACTCTTCATGGATCAGAGGCTTTAAGTGCCGCGCTATGGTGGGTTCAACAATAATACACAATGCAAAAACCAACCGGGGAGCTGATTTATTATGGAGCTGACCTGCCCCAACACTGCTTGTAAGAACATAACCTTGACTGTGTTTACAGTACGTGTGCGTGATCCCCTTTGAATACAAGTGGTAATGAAATGTAATGCATTTCCTCACACATTGGTGCTTCTGATGAATAGGACAATACAGGGGTGTGATTGTACTAGCTTTCACTTGTTCTTGCCTACAGCATTTGCATTTTGAACACTAACCAATGTATAACACAATCTATATCGAGCAATTTTCAAAACTTGTTCTGCAACAGCTCAAATTTAAATGTAATGGAGGCATTTGCTCATTGAGAAATAGGGATGCCACGAGAACCGATAGTAACGAAAGTAGGCAATTCCAAAATCAGAAAATGTAAAGGTACTTGTTTTTTTTACAGTACTGTAAGTACAATAAGTACCGGGGATGCAATTATTCCGGAACTGACGGGGGCAGCATATGCCTAGTGGTGTTCTAGTCTGCCATTAAATATAAAAGGAAGAATAAAGTCTACAGGTGTGGTGTGAGCAAGGCAAGGCAAGGCAAGGCAAGTTTATTTATATAGCACAATTCAGACACAAGGCCACTCAAAGTGCTTTACAGGGGCCAGATTAGAATACATGAAACACATTATAAAACATTTAAAAGCGATTAAAAGAAGCAAATAAAAAAAATAAAAATAAATAAAAACACGAAAACTGGATTTAATATAAGAAGCAAATAGAATGAAAATTGCAGGTTAAAATGGAAACAAAAAAGTCTTCAGACTCGATTTAAAAGAACTGAGAGTTGCAGCACACCTGAAGTTCTCTGGGAGTTTGTTCCAGATTGTTGGTGCATAAAAACTAAAAGCTGCTTCTCCTCGTTTAGTCCTAACTCTAGGGACTGTAAGTAGACCTGTCCCAGACGACCTAAGGGCTCTGGACGGTTCATAACTTATCAGCATATCAGTAATGTATTTTGGCCCTAAACCATTTAGTGCTTTATAAACCAACATCAGTATTTTGAAATCAATTCTTTGAGTGACTGGAAGCCAGTGTAAAGACCTCAGAACTGGGGTAATGTGATCCACTTTTTTGGTCCTAGTGAGGACTCGAGCAGCAGCGTTCTGAATTAGCTGAAGCTGTCTGATAGATTTTTTTGGAAGGCCAGCAAGGACACTGTTACAGTAGTCAAGTCTACTAAAGATAAATGCATGGACAAGTTTTTCTAAGTCTTGCTGAGACATAAGCCCTTTAATTCTTGATATGTTTTTTAGGTGGTAGTAGGCTGATTTATTAATTGATTTTATGTGTTTCTTGAAATTCAAGTCGGAGTCTACAACAACACCAAGATTTCTGGCTTGGGGTGTGGCTTCTAACATAACGGATGTAAGCTGTGCGCTGACTTTTAATTGTTCATCTTTGGCACCAAAGACAATTACTTCAGTTTTATCGTTGTTTAATTGAAGGAAATTTTGGCACATCCAATCATTGATTTGTTCAATGCACTTACTCAGTGCCTGTATCGGACTGTAGTCTCCTGGTGATATGGTTATGTAAATTTGTGTGTCGTCTGCATAATTATGGTAGCATAATTTGTTCTTATTCATAATCTGAGCTAGTGGGAGCATATAGATGTTAAATAGAAGAGGGCCAAGAATGGAACCTTGGGGGACCCCGCATTCAATATTTGTCCGCTCAGATGTGAAATTGCCTATTGACACATAGTAGTCTCTATCCTTTAAGTAGGATTCAAACCAGCTTAGTACAGTTCCAGAAAGTCCAACCCAGTTTGCTAGTCGATCTAGTAATATGCTGTGGTCAACTGTGTCAAAAGCGGCACTGAGGTCCAGTAAAACTAAGACAGAACTTTTGCCACTGTCTGTGTTTAAGTGGATGTCATTGAGGACCTTAACCAGAGCAGTCTCAGTACTGTGGTGTTGTCGAAATCCTGACTGGAAGACATCAAAGCAGTTATTCATTGCTAAGTAGTTATTTAACTGTTGATAAACAGCTTTTTCAATGATTTTACTTAAGAATGGTAGGTTAGATATGGGCCTATAATTTTTCATGAGTGATGTATCTAGATTGGTCTTTTTTAGTAGTGGCTTGATGACTGCTGTTTTCAGGGCCTGTGGGAATACACCTGTCTGAAGGGACGTGTTGACAATTTGTAGAACATCTGAGGCCATACAGCTAAAAACAGTTTTAAAGAAGCCTGTGGGCAGAATGTCAAGGCAACAGGATGAGGAGTTCAGGTGTTGTATAATGTCCTCCAGGTTTTTGTGGTTTATAAGATAAAATTCTGTCATTGCATTTGAATTGATTTTATGAGGGAACACATATGTTGAACTTGGTATTGATGCAGTGACAGCTTGTCTAATTTTGTGAATTTTCTCAGTAAAGAAGGAGGCAAATTCATTGCAAGCCCTCGTGGAAAGATGCTCAGACGCTACTGGCACAACGCCCAACAACGGCACAGTATAACAAAAAAAAACTGCTTTTCAGAGGCACAGTCAGAAAATGTGACAAAGACTCCCAAGCAGCAAGGACATTGTAGAGCGCAGTTTTTGTTTTTTAATAGTTTCTATTTTATTTTATTGCTAGAAGGCTACATGCCGCTGTTATTGTTTCTAATAATTTTAAAAGGTTTGTAATAATATGTGTGTATGTTGAAGTTACATGGTAGTCATTGTTTTGTTTTTGTTATTTTTACCATGGTATCGACTATAAAATATCATCTCTATTGAGGAATACAACATTGTGTGCAGACTGAAATCTTATTAACTGCATTATTTTCAGTGACTCACTTTTGCCCAAGTCTCCGTCTGTTTAAAGAGAAAAAAATAAGTAAGGAATGGAAAATAAATGTCCAAGTTACAGCATCTTAGTTTGCCGTTTTAAATGTTCCATCATAAAAGATCAGGCAAACCAGTGGCACCATATCAAAGGTTGTATGTGTCATTAAGACGTCTCATAATGTTTCCCTGCTGCTCAGCCTAAAAACATCATTATCTGTGAGGAAGAGTGAATGATTTCCATGGGACATGCACAATAACAGTTCATCGAAAAATAGTTGTGCTTTCATTGAAATAACTTAAGCTCTCTTTGGCCAGTAAACTGATGCATTTAAATCTGGCAACAATATAAATGTAGAGATGCTAATTCCTCTGTGCTGTTATTATGCTGCAATTATCGATTTGCTTTTTTGTACTTTTTTTAAAATTTAATTTATTTACAGTGAACAGTCATACCCAGCATGACTTTAATTTTAGCTTTTACTTTTACTGCCAATTATAAATTGCATTTGTGCTAATTAAATTGACAATTTTTTTTTTTTATTGTATTTTCTGCAGTGTATTCTTGGAGGATAGTGTACAGTATGAACTAAAGTTCAGAACATTAATCTGCATTCAATTAAAACTGTCTATAGAATCTATTGCTCCCATAATATTAAACTTTTGAAAGCCCAGCTTTCCCGCATATCACTGGTTTTACTGTGATTGGTTTTACTTACATATAAAGTATATCACCAAGCTGTAATTTAAAGTTAGTGACACTTTCAACACACAAAAGTATCGGCCCAAATGTCTGAACTGCTGGTAGAGAAAAGTGTGAGATACAGAGTCTAAATCCTAATGGACTCTTGTAGGCTACACTGACAGTACACTGTCTTCTACTGTAACCATGCACATCTTGACCATTTAAGATAGACCTTACATCAACTGAACATTGTATGAGATATAAGAGTTGTATTGCACTGTAAACATGACATTTTCTTTAAATTATAATTATTGTATATTTATTCATTGCTGACATTTCTCTTCAATAAATGAAAACATACTTAACGTGCTTGGCAAATAAAGGTGAAATAAAAAGAAAATAACCCTGCACACAAACCTGTCACAAATCCATTCAAACATATCATATGTTCATATTTGGGCTCATTTTAAATGCTGAAAAGTGCATAAATATTTTTGTATATGTAGCAAAAATATAAACGGCAGCATACAGTATACTGTTTGAACTGAAATGTCATAGGTTTCAAGGTTCAAGTGCCACAGGAGTCCTGTTTAAATGTAAATTGAGTAGCACACTGAAATACATGCACTTTACCATTTAACCCCCTGTGTCTGTCTGCATGGTGCAGCATTCCAAAAGGAAGTGTTCCATCATCTCTTCGGCTTCCTCCTGCTGTTTCTGCGTCCTGTCTGCTGCTGACCCCTTTGTTAATCTCTTCCTTTGACCCTCACTGTCCATCTATTCATTTCTCTCTCTCTTCTGTCTCTCTCTATCTCTCTCTATCTATCTTTATCTCTCTGTCAAAGTGTGTGCCACAGTCTCCAGCCAGTCTTTGCCTTACGTGACTGGAGCTCATATCAGGGAGAATAATTTATGGCAACCATGAATAAGAGATGCCGTGGAGTTTCCAATGATTCAGGTCTGATATGGAAACAGGCTGAAATATTTGGACAGCGGAGGATTGAGTGATCAGTGTTCGCCGGCTTGTTGTTGGCAAACACATGCTAGTGAAACCAGCTGTCAGGAAAACCCATGAGGCTGAAAGAGAGAGAGAGGGAGAAAGAGGAGGAGGAGGAGGAGGAGAAGAGAAAAAGGTACAGAAGAAATAGGCCAAATAATACAAAAAAATATATAACGAATAAAAGGCTACTAAGACAAAGGGAATGTCAAATTCTCCTTTATTTTAATGATTATTTTTTTCTGTAAGTATTTCCAAACCACATCAATCCAAGCCACATTGTGATAGTGTGGTGCAAGTCACCCACTGAAAAGCTGGTGTCTGTTGCACAAAACCAGGATAAGGGATTTAGCCGGGATTTTCCGGTTATCCTGGCTTACTTGAGCCTTGATTTGGTTCCACAAAAGCAGACGCACGTAATTTACCATGGAGATTTATACTTTAGGTTGGCATTGGAACAGTTTGTGGTGGCACACATGTTCCAAACTTAGTTTTCTCACTTTGGTCCAAAACTTATATACTGTACTGAATATTGAGGAAACAGAAAGATGCTTAACCTCATCCTAAGCGTCATTTATGAGTTCTTCTGATTTGTGCACCAGTGCATCTGTGATCAAGCTTGCGGTCTACCTTTGAAAGCAGAGGGTGGACTTTTACCTGGATTTCTTACACCTGGCTTTAAGCCGAGGTGCACAGACTAGACTATTTTCAATCATCTTTTCAACAACCCCCTGGTAATGGAACTGTTAATGGAAGGGTTTACACTATCCCCACATGCACACACATGCACGCTCAGGTGTCCATCACTCGTCTTTCACACGACAAGTGCTTGGTGACGATAAAAGATGAGAAGGGACAAATAAATCATGAGCTACATTTAGAAACTTCCCACACACATGCACAAACACCTGCCACAAGCTCTAATATGCTAATAATAAATGTGCTATAGCTCTGTGATGTTAAGTCATATTAAGATGGTAAGTGTCTGCCTACCTATTGTGCATTGTTCAGAAGACAGGAATATTAATGTTTACTCCCACAGACAGAAGAATATGATACTCTAGTACCGTATTAGTCTAAGACAAGATGTTCAGATACAAATGAATGCAATGTTCATATCCATTTTTTTTGTAAAGCTACGCTAGCAGCGTTTGCCAATTTTAGTCAGTCAACTCTTTGTTCCAGACTGAAATAGGCCTATCTCAAGTAATTGATGGAGCGTCAATTCATTTTGCATAATCACTCATAATGTGTATCATTTAATATTGGAGAAAAAAAACATTGTTGATCCCCTTTCTTTTCATCCATTGCCACCAACAGGTAAAAATCCTCCACTATTAGGCTATATGTCGACAGCTACCACAAGGATTGGCTTTTTTACTTTGTTGTATACAGACATTCATGGTTACTACCCAATATACCCTTTTGACTTTGGTGAGCCCCTGCCTTTAGCTCCTCCATGAGTTGTATTGATTGTGGGTATTTTGAGTATAATGTATCACCATCAGATGGACTATCCCTCCCAGCACAAATGATTAGCTACGGTGACTATCCTAAAAAGACTCTGCTTACCTCTTTAAAAAAAGTGTCCACCAGTTGACTAACAATCACAATTAATTAGCGACAAATAAGATAAATGTGCTATATCTTGAGTGGGTTTTCCCCTTTCACTGTGGGATTCCTGACAAGATGGATTAAGGCACTACCTGGTTCCTGACGTCCACTGTGAAGAAAAGCTCCAAAATCCCTTAAAAGCATTATCTGGAGAATGCTGCGGCATTAGAAAACCAGCTGTCCAAAAGTCAAAATGTCTAGCGAGTATTTATTAGTTCTATCCAGATAGGAAATATTAGAAGTGCAACTATGGCAGCTGTGTCATTTTGATGTCATGGGCGGGACATTTTCTTGTGCGGAATCCATAGGTATTGGTTTCATGCAGCATCAGCGGAACCTGGATAGACACATGACAGCCCTCAATGCCAAAGGGGAGCGAGTTGTGTGCGAACAGAGGCATCCACAGGAAGAGGAAGGGCAGAACAATAAGGGCAGTGTAGCATGGGATGAGCAGCTCAATCCAGATGCACTATTACTCACTCTATGAAAAATTACGACATATGCTACATTTCTATTGGCTTGTTATTCCAGATACGCCATATCACAAAACTCATGAAATGCACCATGGCAATGAACTGAGATATGACTGGCTGGTATTTGTCTGGTGAAATCATATAGCACGAGCTTTTAAAACATATTTCCGAGCATGATAAAAAATTAGTACTTCAAGTATATCAAACGGTAACTATGATGCTATTTATGCTTTGCAATGTTGGAGGAACTGCTCATTTGATTATTATTTTTATTATCATACATTTTCCTTAACCATATAAATACTAGATCCTTTTAGATCATTTAGCAATATAAATATTAAGGTTATGGCCAGTTTGAATTATTACCCTAAATATGATACCCATGAGCCTCAGCTGTCATTTCTGGGGATAGTACGCAGTGAGGGGTGAACATATGAATCCAAATTTTATTATGAGGTTTCAATAGAGCGTACTATTTACCATTAGCGGAACAGCCATTTTACAGAATTCTTGAGGTTTAGATACTGGGTGTCGCTTCCTTAAAATGTTCATTGGAATGTTTCTATTCTCCTTAGATGTGTGTGTAACTGGATTGACTTTTTATCAAATAAGTGTAATGGTTCTGTTACTATGTTATCTTTTTTCAGTGTACTACTGATTCAACAACTAGGCCTTTGAAAAGCTCTTTTCAGTCACTGGAACCATGGATAAGACATAAGATATGGGACTTTATTCAGTTACTTATTAGCACAATTACACAAATGAGTACAACTAAAAGTTAAACAATAATTAATTAGAATTAATAAAATAAAATCATATAAATACAAATTTACAAACTCAAACCTACAAGGCAAGCAGCAGACATGTTGTTCCCACCTCCTGTGTTGTATTATAGGTAATGGCACTTTACGGTCTCAAGTGAAGGGACATCGTGGTGTGATAAGTTGCCGCATGGTCAGCAAAGTATAATATATCTAAGATGTTATATAATACCATCGACAATGAAAGCCTACACTTGAGCGATATCTAATAGGAACATGTGATGATACTTTGTGTTTGTATATATTAAAATAGAAATAAATTATAATTCATAATGTCATAATACAGTATAACATGTTAGTCTCATGTAATATTCTATGGGATATAAAATATAATAGAATGTGAAATGTAGTAATATAACCAAATACGTAACTACAGTAATATCAAACATTATAAACCATAGTATAAGTATAAAACATGAAAAATATTTGATTTTTTACAATGCCCATTTTTTTTAGCCATTGGTAAGTGGCCACATTTGAAAAAAGAAAAACTGTAAAAATGTAGAAAATGGAATTGGATTCCATGGATTAACAGCAGGCAGACCGGAACAGCCTGTGCTTCTTGAAAAGGTACTAAATCAAAGTTTTATCTGCTTCACCCATCGTCATATTACCGTTATTAATCTTACAAAGTCACATATAAATACATTACCTCATCGCCATGCATCTGCCGTCTTTCTGCCGCCACGTGCTTTGTAAAAAAAAAAATAGTTCCACCTGTAATCAACAGAAACTCAAAATTCCTCATAGCTATTTTAAATGAATTCAAATTACAATGGCATCTTTTTAGTACCATTGTGCTGGATACTACTAACTGAGCAACACCTGCTTTACAGAAGAATCGGTTTAGTATTGTTGTTCTTAAGAAGTACGTATTCGCTTCTACAATGTTGAGTTGTTAAACAAATTGTATTTTCGAATCTAGAAAACTGCTCCGACTCTTGAGTTTTGCAGTTCCTGTTAAAATGGGGTGTCATGGAGGGTGCTGTCAACATTTGGCAGGTCCCCCGTGGATGGACCCTGACGCCCCTGGCCCTTCAGCTTTCACACACCCATCTCTCCCTCTCTCTCTTTCACACGCACACACACACACACACACACACACACACACACACACACACACACACACACACGTCTTACACACACCATCAGTCTCTCTTGCCCAGAAACCTTGATGTCCTCTCAGACTCATCACTATTCATTCCTCTAGTGGTCTCTGTCATCCAACCGAGGGATAGGTCAAACAGGGCTGCATGTGTTTTCTTGCATTCTAGACTTTATAAGGACTAAATGTCTTGTGATGGATGGGAAGATGAAAAAAAATGCCATGTTGCTGCCTCTCACGATAGAATGTGGAGTGTTGACGTAAAAATAAAAACGTCAAAGTAGGGGCAATGTAAGTAGTTTCCATTTACTATATCGTTTTGGACTATTATCTCATGTTCTATAATTTCACAAGACACATTGCTTTATAAATATACAGTGTGGAGAAAGAGCATGCTCATATATGTCCTTGTATTTCCAGTTATCCATATGAAAACATTATGAGAGATTGGAAGAATAGAGGAAAATTGTCAAGACAGATACAAGATGCATTTAAAGTTATTGAAGATGTATACATTATGCTTTTGTAATAGCTATTTTGAATACATGTTAGACCCAGTTTGATTTTACAAAAATGAGCAGCACTACCAGCAATACCTTTTCCATTTTTATGTTTTTATTTTATGAAATTGTGCAACATATTGGGAAAAAAATATTCCATGTATTGAATAGTCCTACAACAACGTACATTAGCATATTTGGAAAATACTAACATACTATCATACTGAGTGGTAAAAAAGGTTTTTGCACCCACTTTCTTTTAAAAGACAGGCGAAATCGGAGTTGAAAGGATTAAAATCGACTTTGTAGGTTTACGTGACAGAATGATTAAAAAACACTATACTCTCACTGGCGAGCACTGCTCTTCATCTCCTTTACTATTGGCATCCTTTCACACCTCAACTCTATTCTTTTCATCACCAGATGAAAAGTATCAGACCCTCAAACGGTCCTCACCAGCGCCTGCCCCCTTATTGCATTTTCCAGAACTGCTCTGGTACACCAAATAGAGCGGGTCTCGGTAATAGCTCTTCTGTCATCTGGTGGAATCCCCTTCCCTTTTTTTTTTCCAGTGCCATGCCTTCCAGACTGAATAGCAATTTAAATGCCGTTCACTTCACATGTATTTGAAATCTCATTAACTGGATATAAAGACCCAAAGAGATGCGTTGTAAATAGAATATCTTGGCCATGTGGATGATGGGAAATTTATTCATGATTAGTTTTTTTTTTTTCTTTTTCCTTTTTTTCTTTCCACTTCCATTTCCCAGGGCCGAGTTAAGCGAACGTCTGTAAAGTGTCAGCAGTCATTTTCTAGGGTGAGGCCCGGTATCTCCTCTAAATACACTCCATTTATGCAGACACAAGAGGCCGTTCGCAGACAGAGAAAGATGAAATGTAAATGAAAGAAAAAATGGAATGTAAATGAAATGGGAAACGTAAATGAAGGGGGCTTCTCAAATGACATCCACTCAGGCACGCTTGGAGGAGAAATAGTTTACATTTGCATACATTGGGCAAATATTAAGGGATGCTATAACAAAAGACAAAAATTCATTAATTTGGCACACACTTTTACTTTTTTTTATTATTCAAAGCTAAGTTGGGCAACTTCACTTTGAAATGGCAATTCTTTTCTGCTTTCATTTTTCATGTTAAAAGTTTCAAAATCATGTGACATGTGCCAGCCTGGCTAGCGTGTCGTTTCAAGCCAAAATAGATACAAATTACTAGAAAGACATACAATAGATACACTAGATATAATAAAACGTTTTTTTCTTCAGAAGTATAGAGCTTGTTTGCAGCTTTCAAGCGGATTATTATTATATTCAGAACCTCCTGAGCTTGGAAGTGGGAGAATAGAAATATACAGTAAATAATATAACTTTGTTTATTTCATTGTAATTTGTCTGCAATACTTATTATGGGATGTAAAAAATAGCAACCGCATACATCAAATATTAAATACTTTAATATAGAGTTAATTGTCACAATTCATTTGTTGACCAGGCTTACAAATACTGTGAGATTGTAGTTTTTTGAAATCCAAACAAAAAATCAATTACTTATTTTTAATTGTTTTCTGGGTTCCAATCCCTCAATTTAAGAGTGATAGCAGCTTAAAAAAAACCTGCTCAAACTTAAACGGTGCGGTTAGGGGTTTTCAATATAAATTGGGAAGAATAACTGTAAAAACTATAATAATCAACATGTGGAAGAAAAGGTCTGTTCCTGTGTCTGGGAAAGTAATCAGAACGTGGCTGGGCCTTGAGTCCCACTCCGTCTCTCATCTCATTGTTTCAGCTTACTGTTTATATCCTGCTCTCTCCCCGGAGCCCCTTAACGAGGAGTGGCGACAAATAAATAATTGGCAGAATTTGGGCAAGATTACGCTTCTGAATTGACATGTTTCACACAGGGGCTGTTCACACTACTATAAATCACCCCAAGGCACCGCGCTGTGTGTGTGTGCCTGTGTGTGTGTGTGTGTGTGTGTGTGTGTGTGTGTGTGTGTGTGTGTGTGTGTGTGTGTGTGTGTGTGTGTGTGTGTGTGTGTGTGTGTGTGTGTGTGTGTCTGTGTGTGTGTGTGCATGTGTCGTCATTGCCGGGCTGCTATATGCGGCACACTAGTGTTGGCCGCTTACAAATCTAGACATTCAACACACACATTTACCCCGACACTCGCCAAGGGCTGTCAGAATAGAGGGCAATAGGATGTGTGGGCCCTAATGAGAGGCTGGCCAGGAGTCAGGAGCTTTATGAAGTCCCTGAGGTGACTCCTGGACTTGGGGCGAAACCACTGTAATCCATAACCCAGTGACACTTAACCATAGTTGGCCTACTCTCAACTCTCTCTCACTGGAACTGCAGTGACTATTTCATCAGACACACACACAAAAAAAAAAGCGCTGATGAGATTATAATCGTATTAATCAATTTTTTGTTTGGAGAGTTTGCTTCACGCTTTGTCTTCAAGGCTGTTGCCAATTCATTCATTTATTCCATTCATTTTAATTATTGGCAACAATTGTGCGTTGTTAAAACGTTGATGTGATAGAGAACTGGGAGGATGTTGGTGAGACAGAGGATGTATTGATTAGATGGATGGAGAGAGATGGAGGATAAGCACCAGAACAAACAATGTGTGTCCATAGACTGTATAGGCCCACACTTGGACACACAAGCAGGAGAACACTTAGACAATGGATGGCTATTCCAGGGTTACTTGGAATGTATGTGTTGAACCACATGAATACAATAAAACTGTTTAAATAATTAGGTAAAAAAAAACGGTGTGGTTTTGTAAAACGTTATTTTACATGTGGTCCCATTACATTTCTTATACAAATAGTTTCTTACTCTAATGGACCCAGCCTACTTGGTTTTAAGGTTGCTGTGTAAACTTGATAGTAAGTGGGCCAGATGAAAGCACTGCATTTTATTATAGAGCAACAGCAGTATTTTTAAATATTATTATACAGAAAAAAATTAAATCTTGATCATTTGATTCAGTAATTTTTTTTTGTCTGAATGAATAAAATGACATAGACACTACATCCTGTCTGTGAAAGCGACTGATGTTACGAGCAGATACGACAGATGTGACAGAACATACTGGAAACACAGATGTTTTCTTTGCCCCGGTTCACCGGCCGCTACGTGACTCCGAATGCGGATACGGTGACGTTTGGTGACATTTATTGTCGCTCACTTCGAATGAAATTCCACATGTTACCTCCGATAAAAGAAAAAGAAAGAAAAAAGGTTAAATCGGTGAGCTTATCTGTGGGCAGAAATGTGTGTTTTAAATGTTCACTAAAGAGTTATACTTTTTGATAATTTACTTTTACGTCAGTCTTGAGTGTTCAATCTCAAATAATACAGCGTTATCCTATAAAATTGTTGTAAATAATTTTAAAAAAATCCAAATGTATGTATAAATTAAAGGTCATCATAGGCTATCTTTGTGTTAAGAAGAAAATATGTTATCATTTTTTATAAGAAATAAAAAAAGGTCACATGCACAGTACACAGTTTACAATATATCTTAATCTTGGCAGAGCACTTCAGTCCGGCTTATAGACTAGACACAACTTTCCACTTTTGATTATGATAGCAGAAATTGTGCTGAATGCACTTACCGCTTTCTGCACCGGACCGCACAACTGTTTCCCCACACAGTTATCCAATATAGTAAATAACATTATGAGGCTTAGGGAGCCATCTAATCAATTTCTGCAGGGTTTGATGACAAGGTAGAGTAGAGCATGGAGTCAGGATCACATTACGTGTTATACAGTGGCTGGACTGGGCCGAGACAACATCAACTCAATTGCTCATAATAGCTTGTGTGCTACTTCACAAGGTCAAAACGTATGCCCTGCAAATAAAAAAAATAAATGTACACAAAATTATGAATTTCTGAAATGCTGCACGTGCTTAGACTTCTTCCACTATCGGATAGATACCGCAAAGAAAATGGTATCATACACAAAGCATAAGGCAGTGCCAGGACTAACGGATACAACTGTACAACATTGAGACTATTTTTTTTCTGTGTGTGCTCATGCTGTGTGTGTTTGCTGCTTATGGCGTGTTTGCGCCTGAAAAGACTGAACATGTTTGTGCTCTCATTACAGACAGGATTAACCATCAGGGAGCCTACCCATTCCCTTTTGAACCTAGAGAGCTGTGAAACATCCCTAGTGAACTTGCTTTATTCACCCATTGTCTCAGTTCATTTTCACCTCCACTCTGTCCTGATGTGTGAGTGCCAGCTGCTATACCCTGGATGGCCCTCCCACCGTTCACCCTTTTATTGTGAAATAGATTAGTTAATACTGACGAACAGACACTGAGGTTGAGGTAACGTGCATGGACCAGGGCACAGAATACAGGTGCTTTTTTGCCCCCCGTGTGGGACCATTATTACTGAAATATTCAGGGCCGCAGCAGTGCAAAGCCTGAGGGGACCTGTTCTATTACTTTGTAGAAGACAAAAGCAATGGGCAAGAAGGCAAACCCCAACAGGGAATGACTTTGGAGGTATTATAATACTAGGATATCAGCTCCCTCTGCTGGCCACTTGTCACTTCCCAGAGGGTCCAACTGGAAAACGGATTAATAGGTGAGTCGTTAAAATTGCACACTCATTGAGAGCAAATGCATTGGACATGAGAGTGGAATAGAAGATAGGGTTCATAATCAACATGAAGTTAGAATAAATAAAAGTATACACTATACATTAACTCAAGGTATGGTTTTGAGGGATGAATTATTCAAATGGTAATAGGGTAATTAATTCCATTCCATCCAAATATATTGCATTCTGTTGTTATATGTTACAAAAAGAAAAATATGGCACCATTTTCTTTTCTTTTTTTCTACGCTTATCATATCTGAATCTCAGAGGATCATCTAATTGGTTCCATTTCATTTTCAAGAATACATAAATAACAAGCACAGCACAATGCAGGCTAAGTATCCCCCCTCGTTCATTGGATGTGGTTGACAGCATGATTGCAGGTTCTATTCACTGCCACAGCTGTGGCATGGAGCCTCATCTCCGCTCAAAGTGTTTGCACATCTTATCATGTCGTGTTTTACATCTGTCTGTATCACATCATTTGGTGGAGGAATGGGAACATTCTCAAGGAACCAGCTTGTTTGAAACTAAGGCAAAAAGACTGAGTCGAGAGTGTGAACAGCAGGATATGTAAAGTATGTAAAAATACAGCCAAAGTCAATAAACATGTTTATTCTTGGAGGAGCAGAGACAAGACCAGTGTTACAGAGTGCAAGTGGATAGTCTAAGCAGTGATATAATGTTGTTTTCCTATCTTTACATCGCTACATAAAACAGAACAGTGGCCATAACAGTGATACAGCATGATGACAGTAAGCTGATATACACATACAAAACCAAAAATGTTCCCTCTTTGTTTTACACCGGTTACACATGTGCTGAGCATTATACCCAGTGTTCATTCCCTCATCCACCTGTCAAACAAGATGACAGTATCTTTAAAGTCATTGTAGCAACTACACACACACACACACACACACACACACACACACACACACACACACACACACACACACACACACACACACACACACACATGTCTATTGCCATTCACTGTGTCTGCATGGGAGCTACACAGGTGGCTTACACACGCATATCATGCACCGACCTTCCCAGAACTCGTGTTACCGAAGCCCATATATCACTCTGACAGAATATTTAAGTTTTGAACATTTGTCCTTCGATAGGTAATAAATAACAGTCAACTTTTGTCATTAGCGGGTTTGGAAAAGTGGGACTTGTATAGTTTACCTATACATCTCAAGCAGAACGTATAAATAAATGACGCCGTCGGAGTGGCAAGAAAGTGTAAGGGTCGCAACAAAGTATTATACAAAGTCACATTGTGTTGGCCATAGGCTTTATTGCGGCTTTTACCTAAAAATGTATGAACAGACTGACTAAAAAGTCTGCCAAATACACAAACAGAGGTAGGACTTCTGATGATTCTGGCCAAAAGGGTATTCATATAATAACATTGTGCAATAGAGACTAGCCTACATAGCATCCATCATTAGCAAATGTCAATCCAAGCAGGGTATGTATACTGTACATTTATATATTTATTATATAGATATATGTATATGCTGTACATGCGTATTCTATCACTCTCCTCACCATAACACATGCGTTATGATTTCTTCACCTTCTTGTTGAAAATCATTGCTGACCATATACTTTGTCGATTTGTTTATATCTGTATAATTTGAGAAAAAAAGCATTACTTATCACCATTTTTGGTTATAAACGTGGAAAAAAAACACTCTCACGGCCCACGGTCACAGTTCAAAGTCTGCTGTCTCGTATCATGCTTTGTTTTGTGGCATGTATGTGCCGGCAAAAGTTCGACAGTGTATATGGGTCTCAACCTCAATCAGGATGCTTCATATCCAATTTCTTCATTGACTTCCACAGTTTGATCAAACTTACTTTGATCCATCCTCCCTAACAGTAGCATTGATAGTCCTACCGGCCAGTTGATCATCAGTTGACTATAAAATGGCGTTTATGGTCTTTGTCATTTCAAATCAAAACTCTGGGAACCAGAATCAAACATCACCTAAGACAAACTGAGGTACATTTCAGCGTATTCCTTTAAAACCAGCTATTCCCATATCATCCCAATATATTGATTAGTTATTCCTCACATAGAATCAGTGTAGACATTGCATCATTGCTGGCATACTAGCTGCCATGGCTGCTGCCAGGGCTCCCTGTACAGTTTTCTTTGTGATTTATGACTTTCTGATGGTCCTGATGTCTCTCTGTTCAGATTTTGATGGGAGCGATAAAACCAAGGCAGTAAAGTAATGTCAGCTCTCTATAACCACAGCTGGGCTTACTCACCGGAGGCTCGCTTTGATGTTTCTTCAGACATTTGGAGTGAGAGGATTTTTGGGATTTACATTGTGACTGACGGCGAAGAAGAGAAGAAATACTTATACGGTACATAGTCACACACAGACGTCACACTATCTCAATCAGTGTCGTAAACTGGCATGTGTTCACATCATCGTTCAGTCAGAGCTGATTGATGGCCTTCGTCTGGAAAGTGGGCAGAGGCAATCACAATGAATATGTGGTTGCTGTATTACAATAGATCAAATAAAATAAATCTACAAGGTACTTACTTTATAAAATGCCTTATCCGTATTCTTTCCTCATTATTCTGTTGGCGTGAACGGTTTTTATTCCTTTCTTTGGGATTTTGACAATCGAGGTAACTGTTTTTGATATCCATTTACCTCTTTACCTACATTTCAGAAATGATTTTGCAGTGAATTTGGCCAACTCCAAGAAGACGATCTTAACCCTCTCAGAAACACACCAATACCAGGTAGCCAGAACATTATACAAAACCTGTGATGATATTATGTGACCATTTTGGGTATATGAATGCCTTGTTGACTTCCGGTCATCACAGCTGGGAACAGATGTGCTCTATGTGAGGAGATGATATTGCAGCAAAGGTCAAAACACATCGATGGTTCTAAGAGTCATGAGGTTGAATCTGATCTGTCTTGGAACGGGAGCAGACTCCTGCTATGGCTCCAGGCTGGGCGCTATCACATGAAATATTGGATAACAACTGCGGGAAGCACAAGCACAAGGAGGAATCCACGGTGGAGCCAGTAAACATAACAGGAGAGCTTCCAAAGTGTTTAGTTTGTATGTGAAGAAGGGTGTTGCTGGGAAAAGAGAGAGAGAGAGAGAGAGAGAGAGAGAGAGAGAGAGGGAGAGAGAGAGAGAGAGAGAGAGAGAGAGAGAGAGAGTGAGAGACGTGGGGGGAATGCCGGGAATTACTGTTGCTGACCCACCCTGGAGGTCAGATGGAGGTTTTTGGAACTGACCAGTGTGTAGTCTCCCATAGCCATGATGTTCTCAAGGACGTCTGATATTAACCCCCACAAGAATTTCTCTCATGTCTGCATCCCCTCCAAAGGTCCCTGCTGCTCTGCTGTCAGTGTATTTGGAGAAATTCCACTTGATTCCCTCTTGTAGATATTCAATTGCCATTTATGTCCATGATGACATAATATAATAATACACACATAATACATTTGCTTAGGGTTTGCTGTTTGGATATCTTCAAGAGAGATGAGTTTGACCAGTCTTATCATTTTCTTCATGAGGTGACAGGACATTCATAGAATGCATAATAGTAATGGTATCGTAAATGGAAAAGCAAGAGGATTTTATATCCTTGAGAGGGATGTTGATGGAGAGAGAATCTAGGTAGACTTGTGTTGTTTGTGTGTGTTTCTGATTTAAAAACATATTGTCAATGTCTGACGTAGGTGGAACCAATTTGACCTGTGTTAAAGATATATTTCCTGAGAACTGGTCAAGTGACTGTATTCTTTACTGGGAGGCATCGTGCTTGATGTCCTCTATAAGCTGTTTATGATGGCTCATTAATATTCATATTTGAGCTTATGTGAGAGGGGAAATCATGTTGTTTAGATATGATTTCCAAATATGACACTAGTATACTTAAATTTAGGTTTTAACATGCCCGTAATGAGTTCAAACATTAGATATTTGTTTTAACTGGCAATTATCTCGTTGAACACTGGATGGCATTGTTGCTGTTCAAGAACCCTGCAATTTGCAGCAGTACTTCATTCTCACTCACTTTGTCTGTGAGGGGGGAGGGGGGGCGGCAGAAGCTCTGCTGGGTTGCATTAAAATGTATTGCTTTTTGATTTGCATATTCAAAATGTATATATTAGATGTATTTTGTGTCTTTGTTTCAAAATGCTATTCTAATCAGTGTGAAACAGATGCACAACAACTGATGATCAGATTCAGGTAAAAAGGCTTTTCCAGTTAGACAGCAGAAGTCATCAAACACCTCACTTCACACATGTCACATGGCCTATATGTGCTCCCTCTGCTCCACCTGAGGGGAACAGGGTAAATAATAGTTAACCTAAGTAAAGCACACCATTGACAGGTGGTGAGTGTGTGGGTGTCACATGAGTTGTCATTCCCTGGAGATGTGACTATGTTGACTTCCAAAAAAGTAAATGTTATGGTGCTTGGTTGTCCATCAGCAATTTAACAATCAATTTTATATATCAAACTAAAGTTAAAATGCTCCTATAGCTTTTTTTGAAAGCCTTAGAGGTCAAGGTCAAGGTCACACTTTTATTTATATAGCACCTTATAAGAACCTAAATTCACCAAAGTGCTTTACATAAAATACATAAATTAAAATACAACAGCACACATAAAAAAAACAGCAATGACACAAAACAATTCATTAAAACGTAAAACCCTGTGAAAAAAGGTAAGTTTTAAGAGTGGACTTGAAGGTTTCCAGAGAAGTTTCCTAGAGACATGTTATTCTATAAAAAGGATTAATACTCTCACCATCAGATGAAAGTTAACTGTGTGTTTACTCACTGTTCGCTATAAGAACAAAGTAGTTGCCTGGAAGCCAACCTGGATATAGCACACAAACCAGCTTTTCCGGTCTGGATTTGGCACACCCAGTTCACATGTATCTGGTCCCAGACACCTGACTCAATGGGTCACTGTCTCACAAAAAAAAAAAATTTCACTGTCACTGCTGCTAAGAGGCCAGTTTAAAACCATTCATCATCCCAGCAGAACAAATAAGGTGGTATTACCAATAGATTACAAAGAGAAAGGTGAAACAGTGTGATTCTGTTTATCAGTTATACAGCATATTCCCAGTATTTTAGCTCATGGTGGTATTACCTCAGGCGAGATATAGCATTCCACCCAATTTCTACTGTTCAATGTTGTCTATTATTATCATTTTAATAGTAATGGCACATGGATGCCACTGTTCTTCATCTGAGCAAAGTAACATTTTCGACATAACAAATTGAAATTCTTCTCCAGGACACAAAGCATCTGGATAAATTCAATATTTCCTGAAATGCAGGACTTTCACATTTTCCATCAAATTTTCAAACAAATGACTTCAATGATTTTTTGCAGTTGTATCGTCTTGACGAAAATAGTTTGAACAAGGCTCGTTATTCAACGTTTTACATGAATCCCTGTCCCTGTGAAACTCATCATTAATATTATTTTTTACCCAAAAAATTATCATACTTTGAAATGCAAATGAGACTCAGGACTAACTGTAGAACAAGCCTTTTGTTCGCCATGAGGACCAAAAAATGAAATGAATAAGTAATGGCTCAAAATCTCAGAGAAAGAATATCTTACATTTTAGCTTGTGCTGGAAAAGATAAAAAAATGTAGAGAAGTCTTAAAGTGCACATGCTGTATAAAAAAAATAAATGGTCATTAGCCCGAGCTCCTGTGGCAGAAAAAAAGATGAGAGGCTCTTTTGAAGAAAAAAGGTGAAAAATCGGTCTTGCTGATCTGGCAGTTGCCGTGGTCTCCCCTCGTTTGTGACCTCTGTCAGATGACAGTGAAGGTCTCCAATAAGCAGCGGTGTTGGTGAGCAGCACTCACTGAACTGTCTCTTCCAATAGCGGTCGCCTCACATCCCCCTTGAAAGAAACAAGTGCCTCATAGACCAATCCTGGGCCTTTTTCCCCCTTAATTGTTTTTTTATGCTCTGCTGAGTCTGTCTTCAACCGTTGCTCTGTTCAACAGCCAAAACCGCAGTACCATATCCTTCACTTTAATGCTACTTGAATCCGATGTTGCTTATACTCCCATCAGGTAAGGGAGGCAAGGTATACAAGGTTCATATGCAGAATCTCCATGGAGGGCAGCAGCAGCAACACAGCTGTCTGAGTGGGTTCTTCTTCTTGTACCTCGCTGCCAACTTGAACTTCTCGTTGGAGACAGCCACGTAGTCCTGTGTCCTCTCTACGTTGGTCTGGATGTGTTCGATGTAGGATCCTTGCTCCTCCACCAGCATGAAAATGTCCATGAAAAGGTCCCTCAGCTCCTTCATATTGTTCTCCAGACTCAACAACTCCTGTATATGGTGGAGAGGGATGAATGGATGTGTTATTGAGTAAATGAGGAAACACACCCAGATCTTTAGACAACATGGCCTCACTATTGGAACCACACAAATGTTCTTCTTTGCAATAGATATGCTGCTTCACTTGGATATCTTCTATTCAAATTCTTCCTCCAGAATTCTCACAATGAGTTCATCAGTCAGACCTTCATAACATACGGTAGGGATGAGTAGATAATCATGCTCATGCTTCTGAAGGCACGCATAGCACTCATACTGTTAGACAATGTGACACATAGGTATTATCAATGAGCTGACAGTTGTATAATAATAATAAAAAAGTGCATTAGCTTGAATGAGGTATGTTACATAGCTTTGATTTATTTGATTGCTTTCAGACTAAACATTCCATGCTTTAGCCCCATTGTAATGCTGCAAAAAGAAGAAACGTAAACACACTTATACACTTCATATGACAGTAACACAGCACCTATCATTTTCAATTGTATATTGCAATCAAGACTGAAGACAGAAATCAATGTGAGAGCAACAATTGTTCCTCTCTAGGCTAATAGCTAGGAGACCTGTATATCAAACAAATGCAATCCAATAAAGGAGACACTGATTCTGGAGAACACTTTTGAAACGCTTCTTGTTAAAATCACTTTTTTTGTCAAAATCAGTGAACATCTCCTACCTGTCTGTACTGTGTGTGCACAAAATAAATCCAGTGTGAATACACAGCCTAGGCTCTGTAAACTGGTATGAAACAAAGAAGGCCAACCATGGCTAGCAACATGCCCAGTTACAGAGCCTAGGCTGTGTATAACAGTAACACCAGATTTTTAAGCACACACAAGTACCAGATCGTGAGGAAAAATTCACTGATTTTGACAAAAAAGTGGTTGACAACGAGAATTCTCCAGAATCACTGACTACACCTTTAACTAAATGTAGCCTCTATCTGTTGGCAACTTGGGTCTTGTGAGTTTTCCGCCTCTATCACCTTGTGTCGCTGTTCAATCTCTGATAGCTGTGAGCGTGTGATTCTGACGTCATTGAGCAGGTTCTCATTGAAGACCTCCCACTGGCCCGTTGTCACCATCTCATTCACCTCCTCCTCCGTCACCTCCCTCCCCGATACCTCTAGCTGGCGGATAATGAAGTGCTTACAGCGCTCCTGCTTGCTCAGCAGACCTTCATTATACTGCAGCATTACCTGGGAATGATTAGAGAATAAAAAGTAAGCAGGGGAGGGGAAATGAGAAATAAGAAGATATTTGAGTCCAATCTCTTTTTGGCTTTCGCGTAAATTTTCTTTTGGTTCCTCGGCACTCCTTGCCATTACTAGCAGAACAAGAAGTATATGTCCTGTGAAATTAAGCATGGGAAACATGATGAAATGAAGAGATCATCCTTGCCAGATCTGGCATTCCAGTTTTATTTTTAAGTATATTTTAATCTATTAATATGAATATATAAATGTAAATTAATAAATGACAAATATGCCTCACAACACTTTCCGTTTCAATTAAAAATGCTTCCACTTCCAACTGTCATTCAAGCCAAGGTTAGTTTGATTATTTGGGCTCAAAGTGATCTATAAATGTAAAGTGTTATCTACATTTCCTGTAGCAGAGTGTTTTCGGATCATTATCCCGACCTGTTGGAATTTGCGGTAGAGCGCTGCATGCTGGGAGCGTTGTATCCTTGTTGTAACAGCAGTGAGACCCTGCTGCTCCTCAGTCCTCTGCACCTGTTTGGAAAGGGCCTCCAAGCGCCGATGGATGCTCTCAGCCCGGAGCTTGATGTCCCGGGTTATACTGCTCTCTTTCTTCATCACACTGAACCGACGCATGGTGGCCACCAGGATCTTTTGCTGCTGGCCGAATTTAAGGGTCTGTTTGTGGACGAGATTAGACACAGTTTGTGTTCAGAGTAAATTCTTACCAAAACATTTAAATTAAGCAGAACAAGAACAATAAATAATCCTACATTCTTAATCTTCTGTTCGTTCAGTCAAGTATGGAATTGGAAAGATAACCAAGAAACATAAGAAATACAAACAAATGAAAACAATGTGTGTGCACTTTACAAAAATAATTAAGAAATCAATCATCAAATTAACACCAAAAGCTATGCAACCAAGGTCAATAAAGCAAGAAATATGAATTAGAAATAAATGCATACTCCTTTCCAAAATCATTGCCATCTACCTCTATGTCCAGTACTGTGATGTCATCTCGGATTTTCTGAGCCTCGGACAGGAAGTTCTCAATGATTGGCTCCTCCTCGAACACCACGGCCTGTTGCGTTATGACCCCGACCTCCACAGAGTCATCATTATCCCCCTCCACTGAGAAGGGGTTGGTTTTCTCACCGGCTGCCTCAGAGAAGTCCTGAGCCCTCTGCTGCAGCTCCTGCAAGCGGTCTCTCATTGTGGAATGCTGACGAGAGGACGCTGAAGAAATGAATAACATGAAACGTTAAGGATTCATGGAGGCAAACTGCATGGGCCTTTGCACTAGACACCGTCAATAATGATAAGGCAGACAAAACCCAATATTGACATTAGAATGGAGGATAAAAAGGATATATATCAACTCAAACTGAAGGTGTGATTACTCAATCTACAGGTATACATTTGTCTTTACAAGTTACTTGGTCCAATTGCAGGCGTAACAACTGATAGGCTGATGAGCATTAACCCAAATATTTGGAAACTTCTCTTTTTTTACAAGAGTTGCAATATATATTCATCTCATGGTCAATATAGATTAGCAATGCACACAGACTTAATAAAGGCATCGTGAGAGTGTCTGAAATAGTGGCTGACGTGTGAGTTAGTCGATAAAGTGTTGGTATGATGTAGGCTTAACATGTTTAATCAGTCACAGATCAAATTAGAATCAAATAACAGAAACTAATTATGTATTTAGTATGCACCTAAAGTATGCATTTAGCAATGAAAGTGATATATATAACACAAGTTAAGTTATGATATTCATACTGCCTCATAAATGTCATTGATAAACTGAATTGTTGCTCCAGTGACTTTTTGAGGGGACCTGTTGCTGCCAGGATTATACTTCATGTTAACATATTTTGCAGGGAAAGGACGTTGATCTTTCCCCATCTTTAACCAAGTGCGTGAGTGCCTAAACAAGAGCAAATAAGAAAACAAATACAATGCCTTGTCGTTGACACCTTCATACTTTTTATTACATTCTTCATGTGATGAAAAATAAATAAAGTAAGCAGTAAAGTAAGCAGTATTTAAGCTACATTTCTAGTAGAAAGAGTTGGTTTAAGGCCTTTTCCTTTTGCACGTTATACTTCAAGCAAATGCACCTGATGTGTACTGTGTACTCTGGTGTGCCCAGTTTGAGTCACACACACTGATCAGTGTTTGTTGATATGAGCATACCTCATCATGAGCATTAGCTGAACTCTGCAGACGTAGTTTTGACTGTATGAAAAACAACATGAGACCAACAAGCAGAAAGTTTATTTTTGCCACGTCAGTCAAATTGACTCGAGTCGCTTTTTCCCATGAGAACTGAGGGGGTTGCTGGCTCTAAACAACACTGAGCAAAAAGGAAAAATGCAGGGCTGTCTCACATTTCAAGCAATGACAGGTCTGAGAAAAGTGTCCTTGATAAACATGGGAACTAAAATATAAAATATGCACAAACACACAAACACACTCACACACGCATACACACACACACACACACAGTTTCTCATCTCATCTCTGACTGGTGTTAATTGAGTGTATATTGTTTTGGAATGAAAACATACCAGCTGTTAAATACTGAATACAGTACATTTCACTTTCCAGTCCCTAGCACTAGCATGCCAGCATGATTATATCTTCCAAAGCCGAAGTAAACAAGTGAGGTGCTTATGATATAAATCTGATTTCCTGAATGCCTTTTACAAGTGCATTAAACCTGAGATTCCACTGTGTTGGAATGGGCGTACAGAAATGTATTGCAGTACAAGGATTTGGGGTTTTAGAGGCCCTAAACATAATCTTTTGGAAGCACATGATTGTGTGGGGGGTGGAACAGAGTGTTCGGCTGCTGCTGAGAAATGGAGCATTTCAAATCACAGACTATCCCATTTCTGGATAGATTTCAACAAGAAAGATCCTGTATTGTGTGTGTGTGTCTGTGTGTGTGTGTGTGTGTGTGTGTGTGTGTCTGTGTGTCTGTGTGTGTGTGAGAGAGAGAGAGACAGAAAGAGTGTTGTAACTACAAACTTTTCCTGAGTTCAAAGAATGCAATGGTATCCTTTATTTTCTAGGATTCAACTATTTGCCTTTCCACTTTCTTTCTCTCTCTCTTTCTCTCTACCTGCCCGACCCAGACGAGCCGATTAAGGGTCTCAAAGGATTTGGGAGCACATTCCCCTGTGTTTAGCCTAAAAACCTTGAGGGAAGTGGTGCAGGGTTCGCCAAGGAATATACATACCCTCTTTTCTGTGTGACTTTCCTGTGTGACTGTGACATTGTGTTCTCTCAAACAAGCTAATGTGTTATTCCTGCTACCCATCTGATCCTTTCTCTGAATGGAAATGTGTTGTTGACATTCCCTCATGTCTACCCAGGTGGAATAGAGGGAGTCACCAAATGTTGTATTTTATTACATTCCATTCAACATGACTAAAAGCAATTGTTCAAAATATTGTTAAAGTAATAAGTGGAAGAAGTCCTTTACACATGTTTTTATGTCCAACCTTGACTTACTATTAAGAAATGAATGGTATACACAAATAGAAAAACACGACCAAAAAGGCTTTATGGCTGTAGGATTTATTTGCACATATTGGCTTTACAATCTGAAATCACAGCTCACTTCGGCATACATTTACAGTCGGGGTTACTGTACATGCC
Source organism: Ammodytes marinus (assembly GCF_949987685.1). NCBI lineage: Eukaryota > Metazoa > Chordata > Actinopteri > Uranoscopiformes > Ammodytidae > Ammodytes > Ammodytes marinus. The sequence continues at coordinate 13,181,191 of NC_137216.1, read as the reverse complement.
AAACCGTAAACCTTAAATTAGGATTACCTTATAATTTGTAGTATTCCATCACAGGCCGTCTGCTGAGTATTCCAATTCAAAGTGGACCAGGAATGTAATCCAAGAGACACGCTCACACATTCTTCCATATCATCTTGCCATCTTCAAATCTCTTTACGCCCAACCAGCTGATAGCAACATATCTGGACACTCTCCAACAACAGTTATGCCAGCCACTGTTTATCAGGGCAGTTACACTCACAGGCAGGGAGAAAGTTTTGGGAAAGAAGTCTGGCTGAGTCAGTTTTCAAGCACCTCCCCTTCCTTTTGAAGACAGGCCTGGGTTTGTGGCCAATAGGAAAAAGGAGCCAGACAGGAGGCCTATTTGCTTATCTAAAGAAATGAGAGGTGACGTGATTAAGTAAATGAGGTGGGAGAGACCACATAGAAGAGCTTATAAAGCCTACCCTCAGGCTAAGTCCTGAACAGGAACATAGAGCAACGCAAATAGAAGTGTATTGTTGAACATTGCTATGACCAAACAATGCTGACTGGTTATTGTGTCAGGGCTTTTTGATCTGCAAAGTAAATTTCTATGTGAAGTGTCTGGGTTAACGGGGTAATCCCTCTTTAGTCGGGGGGTGGGGGGGGACATTGTACTTCCTCAGGCCCCAGTAACTCCGCTGTAAAGTACTTTTGACAGATTTCTACTGACAAGCTCCATTAAAAACCCAGGCGCCTTTTTCAACACAGGGAAGGGACACAGCGACTCTTTGCTATGCTTTGCTATGCAGCTGTGCAAAAGCTGTTCGAAGTAGAGGGAGAGAAAGGGAGACAAGTTTTAGGCATGACAAGAGTTTGGTGGGGGGACAAGAGTTCAGCTATGTTGTAAGTGTGGTGGCCAGTGATGCATAAGAGTGCATAACTAAAATAAAGGATCAGCTATTTAACAATAACTCATTAGAAGTATATTTCTGGACACCTGAGTTGTAGAGATTCATTGTCAGTCCTTCTTTGAAGTTATATTTCTGAAGTGTACTAGCAACAAATGATTTCCAGTGGGTGGTGGTGTGTTCCTTTAGTAAAAAAATGAAAAACACATTTACTACCGTGGTGATGATGATGACGATGCAGAATGCTGTGGGTGAGATAAAATCTCCGTTGTTCCAGATGCTACTCTGTGTCTGTAATAAAGCCACAGCGGTGTGTTAGCCGTGAGTCATCTATCCCTAATGGCAAGGTGTTATGACAACAAAGCCCAAACAGGTTCCCTGAGTGTCAGAATGCACCTTCATCAGCATCACTGAAACAAGCCAACTGTGCCTTATACGCAGACTTGTTTCCTGTAGCTGATCACTCATCTGTTCCTTTCCCTTGATTCTCTTCCTGCTTTCACTGATTAAGGAGAGCAGGTTGAATGGGATTTTCTCTCTATCTCGACACTCTCTTACAATCACAACCTCTTCAGTCCTTAGGGCAAAATGAATCTCATTTCAGCACACCCTAATTGTTGCTACTCCATCTGTAGAATTTAGATTGGACAACACTGGAAATGAAATGTCAACTAGGTAGCTGAAGTGTTTGTTCGCTTAGGCCAGAAGCCTCCTACCCCCTGCAATGACAGACAGACGTAATACTCGCAGCAAATTTCTAAAATAGACTTTATATATATTTTTATATTCACGAAACAATGAATAAATGTACACATGTGTGTGTTTTCGCTACATGCGTGTGTATGACAGAAAAAAACATTTCTAGATTAGTAATTGTAGTTGCAAATGGCAATAAAGAACTGTGGACAACTAGTAAGCATTTTCCCGCATTCTACTTGATTGCAGTCAGTGCGTCTACGCCTTCTTTTCAGTTTGTGTCTATGTTTGTGGTCAATCAGCCCCACAGTTCTGGGGGACTGTTAATTTGTCCTACAAACAAATAATGTTGTGTTGACGTCACCCATTAATCACACAAAATCAAAAAAAAGATTGTGTCCTCCATTGCACTGACTGGACCAAGCAGACAATGTTTCTCCTGTACTATTGCTGTTACTGATAGTTAGAGTTACACTATAGGCGACACACACACTGGTCACTCAATTGTAACATGTTCAGAGTGAATTGGAGGAGATTGAACTCTGTAAAACAAAGCTAACTTAAGGTAAAGTTGTTCATTCACTGGCATGCCTACGTCGGGCGACACACAACTGATGTCACCGGTTTCCAAAATCAGTCACAAAATATCCAATATGTTTATAAAAGTCTCGAAAAGAATTGGCAGCGACTGGATCTGAAGATTCAAGATTCAGAATTCACACACTATGATCTTATATGCCGACTGTCATCATTAACAAACCTAGACTATTGCAGACCCGGTTCAACTAGGGTCAGTTATCACATTATCTAAATGATATTCATTAATAGCTGGTCATAATGAGTGACCCCTGCCCTGATTACAACGTTGTAGATTGTTTCGGATTGTCGTAAAAGGTGGAAAAAGTTAATTGATAGGTCGCTTGTATAGATGAACCCCCAAATAATGAAGTCTTCCAGCCACAATTTGATACCCAATTTCCTGCCCAGCACCATTGGTAGACTGTTACCGGCCAGCTACAAAGTACAGTGTGGCATTTTAGAATGTCTGAAGAGCCTTATATCTGCCTCGGGTGCTGATAAACACAGAAGCGAGGGTTGCCACATAGCAATGACTGCTTTAAGTAAAAGAAAGCAGAGAGTACAAAGTACCGACAGTACTTTATCATAAGCAGGGAGAAGTTTATGCAAGTCAGTATTAAAAAAAGACGATGCAGTATTTTACTTCAAACACAAACTGTGTATAAAAGAGCGTGTCAGGTTGTCATGGTCACTGTATCAAGCAGAGTTTGTTTCCCCAACTTAGCTGTAGGAGAGCTCCCTGGGTATTATTGTAATTGAAGGCATGTCAGAGGCAGCGCTTTGATATTATTCACTAAGGTCCAGAGAGAGAGAGGGAGAAAGAGAGAGAGAAAGGCAAGGAGGTGTGAGACAACAACTCCCAAACAGTCTCTGAGTCACAACCTTGAGAGTGATATTTAAACATTGCTAGTGAAAATATGCAGTGTATTCTCTCCGGTGGGGGGGGGGGGGGAAATGATGGGATCAGCTACATCTGTTGTTAGGGCATTGGAGGCCGATATTAAAAACTGACAAAGGGATATTGTAGGAATGTCCAACATATTTATGTTATAATTTTAAAAGAAGTTAACACAGAACTCTCTGAGTTAAGCAAGAAAAACCACATAGGTCATATAATGACCTTCTCCCCAGCAGAAGTAATACCGGCTGCTTAGAGAGTTGGTAATAGTCAGTAAGCAGACACCAGCCACGTAGTGCAAGATCTTGCTACAAATAGACAATCTATTAGAAGCACACTATTGCTAATATGGCTTGATATTAGAGATGTTACACACCAACCCTCACGCACACATACACAGACACACACACACAGACATTGTATAAAGCCAAGGGCTTTCACTAGAAGCGGGGCTCTTCCGCTCGTTTGCCAAAAGGCCCGAGGAAGACGCCAGGGCTGTGGTTCCCCCCTTCCTAGGTTCGGTTGGGGAGATAGGCTATAGGGCTAGTAAGATCTGAACAAGAGGTTATGATTGTAATGTGTAAGTAACATCTGTGTTGATATAAGAAGAAGCTGTCTACTAGTTGTAACCTCAATGTCAACCTTGAATAAAGTGATCCTGTTAAGACCATGATTCTACTTCTCCGCGTCTCCCTTGCCTGAGTTGAGATGTCTCCTTCCTAAGTAATCAAATGCAGTGGGAATCATAGGCCACTCGGGCCACTATAATATCTATGGTTTCCACTACAATATACTCAACAGTATGTTCAGAATGTTTGAAGTTGACAATGTCCTTGTGACAATTTAAAATAGACATCCAAAAGCAACAAACAGTACAGGTGTTGCTCCAATACTACCACTTGTCTGATATCAAATACATTGTGATGAAATACACCTTGTATGCATGTTGAAAGTTATCCACAATGTAAACATGAAGCCGTAGAGGACAACTAAAGACCAGGAGATCAGTCTGATAAACGGGTCTCGCGCATGGGAAAAAGAAGGAGAGGAAAAGGAGGAGATAAATGAGGGAGGGGAGAGAGACGGTCAGAGGGGCAAGGATAATGAGGTCAAAACTATCGTCATTAAGCCAATCAGAAAGATTGATGCCGAGGTCGGCGGCCTTGCCTGCTAAAATGAGGCAATCAGATCTACTGGATATTAAATGTTCCTTTTGGGGCACTGTATGAGATTGTGCCTAGGGTCATTTAGGTTCTAATTTACAATTGAGCAGCACCCATTTTTAATTGCTAACCCCGCCAACGCCGCTCCCCTTTATACCGACTTAATCTCAGGGGCCAGACAAATACAGAGGTATATATATGCAGTGGAAGCAAAGAGGCGGTAAATCACGTTTAAGAGCAATAGGCAGGCTCTATTTCAACAAATTACTTTAGGGGCATTAATTCAAGCAAATCATTCCAACAGTGCTATTATCAATGAAGTCCTGCTTCCACCAGGCAGTGGTAGTTAACATGAGTGTAAACCGGCCACGCCCCCAGAACAACTGAGTAAAAATGTCTATACAAATAAGCATGCTTCAAGGGGACACACTTCTGTTAACTTTACTTTACAAAGATAGTGAGATAAGTGAAGGATGGGATACAGGTGGCCCTAGAGATTTCTCACTGTCAAATAGTTGACTTCAGATGTGCTATCCACTAAGGGTGTATTCACACATGGAAAGTCCGTTAGTTCACTTGCTTTGGTCCAGACCAAATAGAATTTGGATTTTTTTGTTTGGTGTGGTCCACTTTCATATTGCCCCTTTTGCAAGTGAACCAGCATTATGAAGCAAAACCACACGTGATAAGGTCATTCATTCATTGGACAGACATTCTGGGGTGGAGAGAAGCAGGAAGAACGAAGTAAAAACTGCGAATTTATCATTGATATAATATGGAGTTAAAAATAATAAAAATGCCTACATCTAGCCTATAAATAAAGAAGAAAAAAATCTAATTATTGTTGTTTCATATGTTTATAATATGTAGCCCTATGACAATGCCACGTTATGTGGCTTCTAGCCTACTATGTGAAACATAATCTTTACTGTATTTTTGCTGCTGGACGCGCGACTCGCGTGAAGAATAGGCTCAAACTGAAACACAGCTGATTAAGCTGTGTATCAGCTGGGTGTCAGTTCGGCGCAGTTCAGCACCAAACTGACACGGGGACAGTATTGACGGTCCCGTTGGGAAGAACAATAAAAACACACACTTCATGCAAAGCGCAGCGTGAACCTGTTGGCACTGTAGGCTACGGGAGACGCTCCTCTCCATCTGATCGCTGATCCGCACGCATCATTATCAAATGTAATATTTTCGCTCGGGGCTCCCGGTCAAACCACAACTAATCTTCCTAACAATGGCGACAACAACACTTTCCCATAATGTGAAGCTGATGGCGATTTATTAAAAAAGAAAAGAAAGAAAAGGCGCAGTGCTTCCTGCAATTGGGTCGGATCGAGTCCGGCCAAATTCACACCACAAACGAACTGCAGCAGAGTGCGTTTTGAAGCGCATCGAGACTACCTCTTCAGCTGGGTCTCGGAGCGTTTGTTTGGTCCGCCCCCGAGTGCGATTGCTGTATTCACACCTGTCTGAAAGATGCGCACCGAAGGTGGAAGTGCACCTGAGTTCGTTTCAACCGAACTAAACACAGCATGTGTGAATACACCCTAAGTGTCCATGCTGCTGAGGATTCCCTGAATAAGAAAAAAATGTAATAGAGAATACGAGTCTCATTAAAAATGATCATTATTATAAACATTATGGGACTTTGTTATTGGGAGCCTGAAGGCTAGTTTACAATTCTTGCATGTATGGTGTATCCTACATTTAAATAACTCCCCACCTGTGTTAAATGGCCAGAGTGAAAAGCAGTATGCCTTTGTTTTCCCCTGAGAGCCGGTCCACACAATCAAAAGTTTGCCACTCCTGACTCTCCTCCTCTTATAACGCAAGGGATTCAAACAGGAGTCCTTTCACCCCCTAGTGTTGTGAGGTTGTTATAGCATCATCCAGCATGTGTAGCATGTTTAGGGAGGATACTAGGCTAGAAGCAACACTGCAGGAAGATAAGGACAGTTATCATGTGTACAGCAGTTTGGACATAATAATGACCCATCACCAAGTTTACTTACTTTCTCACCTGTTGTTGAGGAAGAAAGTACACACACCCGAGTGTACCAATATGGACTATCGTTTTCAAATGACCAAAGCAAGGACCACTGAATAGGAGTGTAGCTAATAGTAACCCGGTAACACTTAACAATAAGGGTACATTGATACACTTTTAGTTAATTCATACACTTATTATTAACAGTTAGTTAATGTTAGTTAGTTAATTAAGTATTCACAATGCTTAGTTAACTAATGCTTAAGCATAACACTTAGTTAAAGCTTAGTTTAGTTTACCCATCACTTCACACACATGCAACAACCTGGAGCCTAGATCACAGTCATTCTAGTGCAGCCAAGGATCTTTGAAGGACTCCAGTGTGACAGTAAACTATAGGCTGCTCTTAGATCCTGGATGGAGTGTTGAGCTTTGTGTCCACCTAAAGAGAGGAGCAAACACATTTAGTCAAGACAAACAGACAGTGGAGTGTGTGTGTGTGTGTGTGTGTGTGTGTGTGTGTGTGTGTGTGTGTGTGTGTGTGTGTGGTGCCCTATAATAATACTCTGTCTCTCTGTTTGCTCCGACGGGGGATTTAACAGAATGAATTAAGCAAACATCAGCTACAGAAACAAGCTCATTTCTGTAAATAAACATTCATCCACCAGGCAATGGTGGTGGACATAAGACTTGATTAAACACAGTGAAGAGGAAGGTATGTGCAAGGAGGATGTAGAATCTATATTCTATGGTGTTTACAATGTCCCTATGTTTACTGAATGTTTACTAATTTAACCCTTCTGGACCTTCTGTCAACTTTGATAAACATTACATTTGTTTAATGAAATTACATTGCTTTACCTCTGACTAGTAATTAAATGTACTTTTAGGTATGTTCACACTTCGGGCAAAAGTGGCCCAAATCACAGGCCATTTACCACCAGCTATGTTACACTTGAGATGCCTCCAAACCAAATTACCCAACAAATTATCAAAAAAATCATCAGTCGACATTAAATGTTTGATTGAGGACAGGACTACAGGAGTATAGGCTTAGAAGAGGAGTTAATGGGGTTACAAATGCAGCAGAAGTATGTAGAATATCTCACAGGTTGGGAGAGTCTGTTTGCACGGTATGTGCAAACGTATGCATACGTGAAAAGCTGCCATAGAAAGCTAATAGTGTTCAATTGATGGATAATATTGACACTTGGGTCACACGAGTGACTTGCATTCACTTTTTTTTTTAATCCCCTTAACATCTTGAAAAAAAATAGAAAAAGTAAAACCCTTGTCATCAATTATCGGAAATGCCAGATCTGAGATTGGCTGCTGGTCGCTGCCATTTCCCATTCTCCGGGGGACAGTAATTGTCATTGCTTGCGGAGGTAAAGTGGCGATGTTCCCCATATCAGAAACCACACCATGACAAAGGCTTTGGCTGTGACAGGTAGATGACAGGGAGGAGGAAGATGGGGATGTTGTGGTACAAGCGAGTGCAGCCTTTAGACCACACGCCCACCCACTCCCCACTTACCCATCACACACACAGACACATACACACACACACACACACACACACACACACGCACATAACACATACACGCAGACCCATCTCCCGCCAGCAGACCACCCCCTAATCGAGATGGAAGAGCGCTGTGGCAGATCGAAGCGCCTGCAGATGACAAGGTGGGAATGGATGGGCTCCCATGCCCTTGTCATGTTGCTCCATCTGCACCAAGCACAGAGGAAGACGGATGGATCATGTGGCACAAGGCTGGCCGGGACAGGCAGACAAGGAAGGAGGAGACAGACAGTGATTCATTGAAAGGAAATTAAATTTAAACAAAAATATGCGATGGAATTTGTATTGAAATCACAAGTGTTTCCTTACACTACAAAGGCTTCATGGTCACCTTACCTTGAGCTGTGGGAACATTCAGTTACATCTTCCACTACAGCTCTGCAGGTAGCCCACACACCTTTTGAAGGCTTGAAGGTTATTTCTTTAACCCATTATAATTGAAGTTGTCAGACTAGCACAGTGCCTTTCCTTTTTCCCTTATGCTAAGACTTCTTGGAAGGATGTTAAAGTCTTATTTTAGTCAAATAAAGAAGCCCAGTTTTTCTTTCAATGTTTTATTTTCATTTTTTTTCAAATACTTTTTTCTGGAAATGAAAGGTGAGCAATACTGGACCCAGGATTCCTGCAAGTGAATTAAGAGTGAGCATATCACTGCAAAGGCCACTCCTATACAAAGCGCTGTAGGCGCCTCAGGACACTGTTAGCGTGGAGGTTACCTTATACCTTATTACACACTGAGCTCTTCCCATCCCTGCCAGTCTTTTACAGGTCAGTGATCTCCCATTACAGCAAACCATTTTGAAAACAATTCTTCTTTCTTTAACCACCAGCTGAGGCCATACGTAGTATGGGAGAATCCCGAGAGGGCACCCAACACTGTAGTATCCAGTTGTAGGAGAAATCCTTCATAGTCAGAAGCTTTCTTCCAACAAAATAAACGATACATTTATACATATATTAAAGGTGCTACGAGGAACTCATAAATATTTCTGAAACAGTCTAATTTTTCATCTGATGATCATAAATTACATGTAACAATAAACAAGACCATCAGTGCAAAGAATGATAATTTGATATAGTTTTTCTTAATGCCTTTCTCACGGGTACGCTCACCCAGGAACAACAGCTGGTATAGTAAAAAAACACTACCACTTTTGTCCAAAGGGGGCGCAAGAATGAACACAAACTGAAATTTCCTCGGAGCACCTTTAAAATAAAACAAGAGAGGATGAAGGATTTAAAAAAGAAATTAATCTCAATTAAACTTCACAACCAAAGTTTTGAGGATGTGAGTTGCCGCTCACTCATGCTAGTCTCATCACCACTGGCAGCTCATTTAAAGTATAAGGGCTAAGGTTTTAATTACTTGGAGGGTTCTTTGGAAAAGGCCACTGTGCTTATGGTCCAACCTTTGTGGGGGATGATATACTGTGGTCTGTTGGACTCTGTTGGAGTTTTTCCTGAGGTGATGTGGTGGCAAATGCGCAGAGGCAGGTTAATGTTGTTTCCCCTCCCTGGGGCATTAATCACCTGGTCTCATAACTACACTTCCTGCCAACATAATCATCCAAGAGAGATAGGGAGAGTCTGCCAACAGCCAAGCCCACAGACAGATGGGGAAAACGCAGACAGATTGGTGGAAAGAGAAATTAGCCTCATGCATTTCGTCATACCACTACGGCTAACCATTTCTATCACTGTCTCCTCCCCGATGTGTCTGTTTGTGGGTCTGTGTTGTCTCAGATGATTCAGCTATAGGGATATGTTAGCCATTTAAAACGAAGGTGGAGTCAGCGATCCTGAGGAAATCTATTTTATGTGTATTAACACGTTACGTGATTGGACAGGTAGCGGATCGTGCGGACATATTCGCTGATTTTGACAAAAAGTGATTTTGACAACAAGCGCTAATAAAGAATATCTGACTCCACCTTTAACCCAGTGAAGAGAAAAGAAAACAGGAATACTGTTGTACTTGGTGTATTGATGGAGAAATTATGCTTTCATTTAGCAACGTAGGAAATTACACCTGGAATTTATAGTATTCCCATACAACGTTGGGCCAATGTGGTTGATGTGTCAATGTCTGCATGCATATGTGTGCCAATCAGGGGAAGGTGTTGTTTTTTTATAGTCCAATATATCGTCCATCCGTCTTGTTACCTGTCAGGGAGACAGGGCTGGTGGACCAATAATGTACATTGAATGGATGTCGGAGAGAGATAGGGATAGAGAACGCAAGAAGGAATGCAATGCAGAACGGAGAGACGGCTTTCTAAAACAACATGTCAAATTGAGATCGAAGCAATCCCATTTGTCCCCGTTAGCCTGGGCGTCTCTCATCGACATCTGCTGATGAGAGTTTGTCTTGGACAATGTCCTTCATTTCACCTCCCAAGGACTCTGGCGGTGTACTCCCTCCCCTCGCCTCCCCTTTACACTCCTCTTCCCGGCGTGGAGATCATAAATTGCTGAATATAAAGCCTTGTTTCCAGTCCGTTAGACGCGCCCAGCCGATGCCAAGGGCCTTCACATCCCCTTTTGCACCTCTGAAGGCACTTAGGTGGAAAAATCTGCCTCTCTCTCTCTCTCTCTCTCTCCGTGCACCCTTGTCTCTGATATGTGCGCGCATCATTCAAGCCGTAGCCCACACACACCCGGCTTAAAACCGCGTCCCCACCGACAAGGCCACGCCATAGCACGGCCATTTATTTTAAGGGGGACACTTGGTTAGAAAATCATAGATTAACAAATGGCTCTTCCGAAAGACAATATATATCTTTCCTGACAATTTCTCCTCTAATGGCCCCGTGTCCGGGATGTGTAAGTTTTTTCATTGATGCACACGAGGAGAACCTTTTTGAACTGACTAAGTATAATAAATGGAAACTATTAAACGGAAGGCTTTGTGTGGGTTGTTTTATGATGCGATGCAAATATATACGGAAAAAATAGTAGATCATATTTTTTTTTATTATGTATTGTGTCATCATTTTTCATCTCCTCTTCTAAGGACTGTGTGTGGACATGGGCAGACTTTGCCTGTGACCTCAGAAAACTGTACACAGAGCGTAACATAAATTCAACCGAAGAATATAACTCATCAGACAGAATGAAAGAAAACAGAATTAATGAGTGATCGGAGGTTTTTATTTTTCATTTTTAACCAACCTTTGATATGTGCATGCTTGGTGCTGGTCATACGGTAAGTATAAAACACATGTTGTTTTATTTTGGCAGATTACCCTACAGGGCAAGTTATTTGTTCATTCTGATGCAGCAACTGTAATGCTTTAACACAACTGTAGGGGCTACTGAAACAGGTCTTTTCATAGTGTGACTTTTATTTTGAAACTTGAGCCATTATTGTGAGAGTCCCTTCTCTTCTCCAATCAATTTCCTCACTGCAACTGTCTACCCTCACACACTGTTGTTTCTTGCTTGACACCCATGTTCACATTCATGCATGTTCAGTCCAAAGAAACAAATATGTTTCTGGTGCGCATCCGGCATGCACACACTTACACATTCACATGCGCGCTATGTCTGACGTACATTATTTTTCAGTAGTTTACTTTTATTTAGAGAGGTAATATGTTGTATATATATAAGATATATATAATATATTTGTGTCTTTTGAAACATTTTGCTGTTTTTTCAAATGTTGCATAAGAATGAGTGTACTACTATTTACAATTCCCCAAATCCTTCAGCCTTTACTAGCTATTTATATGGTTATTTTGGTTGTGGTTATTCATTAAATTATCAATCCAAGTTCAAACTTAATAGTGCAATGGGGTGTTATCAATTGTTCCCTTCTCAAAGTGTGGTGCTCCAAGGTGAATTTAATTAATGTTAAATGAACTTGGTATAAATAATAATATATATATATATATATATATTTTTTTATAGCCGAACAGTAAGAGTAACCCCTACTTCCTATTAATGCTTTTTCAACAATATTTAAATGCCAAATTCAGCAGAAATCCAAGCACTACTGTTCAGTATGGGGTCCAATCAAGATTATTGCTGGTATTGGGACACAAACCTGACATTTATAGTCCAATAATCCTCATGCACATCCCTGAGCTGAAGTAATGGGTACAATTGATTGGTGGATTTTTCCTGATAGTGCCCTACTAGACAGTAGCCATTTTTTTCATGAGTCTTCAAACACACGGTTATAGTGAGATAGATATTCTGTCATTTGAGGCCGGTTTCCATACACACACACACACACACACACACACACACACACACACACACACACACACACACACACACACACACACACACACACACACACACACACACACACACACACACACACAGTGGATAGAACAGAGGGACAGTGGAGTTATTTACTGGGAATTGTCACAACTCAGTGAACAAAGCAGAACCCCAGAACTGCAAGCATTTTGAATACACACAACAACACTGACCCTGCATGAGTATGTGCAATGGTGTGTGCAGACGGAGATGCCTGTTTAAATGATAGTTCTTACGGGGTTTGTGACAAACAGGTGCCACACCACTGCTCCCCGCTGAACCCGCAAAGGACTATATTGTTGTTGAGCTATCACAGTGAAAATATTTCAGTTTCAAGAGGCAATTCAAGAGGCTTAAGGGTTCCACCTTAGGTCCGTGAATGGATACATTTTAATGAAATGGTGGCCTTGGTATTAAGAAGAGATAGAACACCATGCTTGTCTTCTGTTAGTTGCTTATTCAACCATACAATGCAAAGATCAAAAAAATAATCTTTTTCATGCCTCTTCATAATCTTATTTGTATATAATAGCTATGTTTAGATAGAGAGAGAAGAGCATTTACAATGTCAATTTTCCATCAGAGGGCCGATATGACAAAACATTTCCTCTATTTACTGTATTTCTCACTTTATTTCACGTATAGTTATCTACCACAAAATGCTGCTCTTGCAGATTTGTGTCCCCTTTCCTCCAGAGCAATTTGAAAAGAACGTATTATTTGAGTGCTGTACTGAAGAAAACTCTTCTCCAGAAACACACTCAGTTAGGGTAAAGTCATGTTTGCATGGATTTTTGTTTATGTATTTTTCCATGTCTTGTCTTTCTCTTTCTTTTTCTTTTTTTTCTTGCTGCCACATCCAGGATAAAGTCGGATCAACCAGTCAGCCTGCCGTCAAACAAGCAGGTCAACACGACATGTCGATTCCTCTGCTGGCTTCTGCAACCAACAGTCATAGCACCCTTCTCTGTTTAGGGTTTACAGAGATTTTCATGTAAATCTGTATACATCCATGTGTCCATGTCTTAGCAATACAAATGGCAAATTTTTTCTTGCTTTATTTTTTTTACTGTATTTTTGTCAAAATCACTCAAAGCAAGTCAAAAGCTGAACAGGTTGGAATACATACTCCAAAAACGTTAGACTAATTCACTCTACTGTTTAAATACCTATACACACCTATACATATACGTTCTGTATAATAAGTAGTAAGAAGTATGTTTGCATTGCTGTATATTGTCATGTGACTGATCCATCCCCAAAACTCGCTGAACAATTCTGCTTGCTATGCTTTAGGTTGATTATGAACGCAGTTTGTCTATTAATCATGGAACTCTTGCGCGTCCCTTGCTTTCTGCTTTGAGTATTTTTGAAACAGCAGCATCCACGCATCTTTTGGGAAGGATCAACATCTTCTAAAAGACTGTATCAAAACAAAAACACCAGAAAGCTTAACATCGTTTGGCATCTCATAAACCCTATAGATTTCTGTCCTGTTGCCGAGACAGATGTCAGGCAGGTTCCCAAAACAGAGCGGCAGGTGGGGGAAAAAAAACGAATGTTGTGTACAAGGCCTCCTTAATCTCAGGTAAAAAGGGTTCATCAACTGCTGCCTCAAGGCTGTTTATACCTGCTATGCGTTTGGCAGCACAATGTCTTGTGAGTGTTGCAGCATGGCAGCTCCCTGATAGTTTGATATGATGTTCCGTCTGGGTAAGTTGTCATGCCCTCTACATGAACTCTAGTTGATGTCAGCCTCAGAAGACAGTTTGTTGAGATATTTCTGTTGCTGTTGTTGTGGTGTTGTTTCAGTGTCTTAGGCGTTCAACAGGATCTCGTGTAAGACAACAAGTAACTCTCAGTGGAATTTCTCCGGATGGAAATGCAGAGAAATAATTCAAATATCAAAGTTCCTAAGAATGTATCTTTATTTATAAAGTGAAGGTGACTGACTCTGACTTATCCCGTCTGTATTCAATTTCAAAAGCACTTTAATGTGGTGTGTTAACAATGTCCTGAATGACCTCCAGTAACAAGGCAATTGTTTTTTTTTTCTGTGTGCTAAAATAATATAGCAACACCTTACTATATCAAGTCTGCACCTGCTTATACATCAAATATTTTTCCTTCCTTTCGTTTAAGACTAAAATGTTCTGCCACGTCTTCATGAGTTTAAACGTTAAGGCCATTCCCTTTTGCAATCCCATAGGATTATTACTCATTTCCTATCACCGTTTGCCCCATCATTGGCCCCCCCCCAAAAAAACGGCATAGTCTATTAAAGCCTTGTAGGACACAGGTAATTGAATTCATAAGCCAAGATTCCATCAGAGTTGTAATGGCCTAATGATGAAGCATGATGTTTGAGTTTCGGTTAATAGGACCGCCTAATAGATGACAGAGACAAGGCTATATCAGCGACTAAGGAGCACAACATACACTGACTGAGCAATGCATTTTTTTTGCCAAGAACTATGAATTTGGAATCGTGCCAGAATACAGAAGCAACAGGGCAGGATGTACTAAAGTTCATCTCGGATATCCCTTGACATTCAAACTTCCACACTGATGGTTGTAAATATTATGGATCAATATGTTTCTAGAACACATTTGCACTGGCTTCTTTACCCCTAACATTGCATTCTCAATCCGCCGATGAGCATTTTTTAAACACCTGTGGGATAAGCTCAAGGGCACTTTGTCAGGAGTTGTTTCGGGAAAGGAAGTGTGTGCCGCACTAGATACATTTCCCCAGGCCTGGGACTCAAATTGCAGTTTTGCATTTACAAGACCTCCGGGCCACTTGTGTTAGGCACAATAGACTATCTGAGTGTCTTGTTGAAATACATATATATATATATATATATATATATATATATATATATATATATATATATATATATATATATATATATATATATATATATATCATACCCAGTTTTAGCCCAGCATTGAATACAAAAGCTTATTCTTAGAATCAGTCAGATTCCGGTTCAGCCACCATAGGCTATCATTGCTTCTGCCTCTTATTCCTTCATCCTTCAGTGTTAGACAGGTAGAGTTGTTTTAGGCTAAGAGACTATAGAGCTTTAGATAACCCTGAATATCCAGCCCGGAGGTGTGAGAGGAGAGGTGCTGACACAGAGATTAATAATGCTCCGTCTCTCTTTCTCTGCCCTCCTCCTTCTCATTCTCTCTCTCTCTCTTTTGGCTGGCTGCATTTTAGCAGCTTCCTTTTTCCTGTTTGTCAAACATATGAATAATAATTACACGCCGTGCTAATTCATTGTTTCTCCTGACCAGTTTTCTTCTGAATTCATGCATACTTAAACCGCTATTATTCTGATATGGGTCATTTCATGGCAATAATAGGATGGGCATTGCCAGGTCGGTGTTATTTTCTTTTTAGTCTCCTTGGACGTTTCAATGCCTGCAGGATCCATGGATCCATTTCATTGTCTGACATCAGCACATGGGTTTGCATAAATATGCACGCCCCCCCCCCCCCCCTTCCGGAATGAATAGTTTATAAAAAGGCAATACCATTTAAGGATTAAGAAAAACATATCAAGGTTTGCTAAAAAATGACAGAATGTTGCTTTACTTTATGATTTTTTATATCCTTACATAATATAGCATGTTTCACAGTTTTGTTTAGAACACAAGTAACAATAACATTGTATTTATTAACACTAACAACTGATTTCAAAATGAAATGGATAATCATATTATGCTTTACCAGCTGTCCCGGCACTTTGAAACAGAAAACCCTGCAGAGAATGGAATATTTCCTGCTCGTATATCGCCTATGGTAATACAGCTTTAATAGTGGTAATTTTATATAATATTATACAATTTAGACTGGACCCCACAATATCTCCAGCATGTGCAGTGTGATTAACAGCATTAATATATGGGAAAAACAGGAGGAAGCTTGGAGGCACTCACATAAAAGATACTGATCCACCAAACTGGTCACATGCAGAGGTAATGAGCGAGGGAGGTAAAGAAACAACAGAAGGAGAGGAAGAGCACAGAGAGGGGTTGGATAAAAGAAAAAGGAACATAGGTGCACACGAGTCAGTGCCGCAACATCATCAACGCTGGAATGAAGCCTTGCTCTTCTATGTATGTGACTTGTTCAAATTAAGAAAATTGTCATTCAGGGCAAGCAGAAAATAATATTTAGTTTCTGCATATTATGTGCTGACTGTAATTGAAATGTATTTACATGCATCCACAATACCAGCAAATCCACATCCACATCCACGATACATTCTAAACTTTGAAAATAATTCAAACCCACAGGTCGAATAACTATCACACAGTGTCAGAGAGAAGAAGAAAAATAGAGAAAAAAAAATCCATCCTAAAATCATAACAGCTGCCAAACTTTCCAGGTTTGCATGACAGCAAATCCATACAGTGATGGGCTTGATGGACACCCACGATGGAACTGCTTTACACCAGCAGAGCGCCCCTCTTTTAAATGAGTACATCTGCAACAAGCCAGCTCTTCATCAAAGTAGAGCTTCCTCCACAACACACCTTCAATGACCTTCACAGGATTTCAAATACCTCTCTGTCAGAATGTATTTCTAAGGAATGCATGCATTTGCATATGAAGCGACACATGTCCGTAAAAATGTGATCGTAATTATCCTTATATGCGATTTAATTATAAAAGAATACATACATTATATAAGAAAACCTTTTGGCAATTCACATTCGACTAACGGTTTCATTGTTAAGGAAATTGTTTAGACAGTAGAATGGCTCTCATGAAGTTTGAGGAAGGTGTTTGTTTAACAGCACGTGTTTACATCGTGTGAAGTTCAACAAGTTCTCCGTGTCCTCCATATGATCCCAGTGTTTATCTCCGCAGCAAACGGTCCCTCCATCCCCATTCTGTATAGGCCTACATTTCAAAGGGAGCATGAGCCGCTCCATTTGCATAATCCAGAATGTGCTGAAAGTGTGTGTATGTGTGTGTGTGTGTGTGTGTGTGTGTGTGTGTGTGTGTGTGTGTGTGTGTGTGTGTCTGTACTGGGACGAGCATTGACTTATTCTCTGCATTCCCAAATCTAATTATCCCTTCTGGCCTGGGGACAGGGCCCACTCAATGTGCATGAGAAAAGAAAGCTGGTCACAGATGGAACAAAATGGAACGGACAAAAACCCGGCAGATCCGGCTAGAGAAAGACGACGAGGACAAAATATAAAGAATACACTAAGTTCATCAGAACTGGGTCACTTGTTTCTGTGGCTCCAACCATTTTTTTCTTTGGGAGGGTGAAAAAAATGATACCCGAAACTTACTGACCCAGACAATTAAGTAAGACCACAACTTCAAGCTACCACACAATTGTGTGAAAATTGAAGGACCCACTACTTTTGTCTAGACTTGATGTATTGTCTCTGAGGCATAAAAGCATAAAAACATTAAAAAAAAAGCATGTGTCGTCCATAATGCCCAAGCAGGGTTACATTTGGTGCTAATATTTTGGCTCATGAATTGATTTGCAAAAATACCACTGTGCCTAAATGAAAGAGAGACGCCTTTTAACTAAGTTTGGTTTCTGAAGAGTTTTAGCTCAAATAGAAGGTGAGGGAACAATCAATTTGTCGGGTCATTCATTTCACCCATCCTTTTTTAGTAACATACCTGGACTCCTAACTATAAGGTATGAAATGGCTCTGTTATTGGTGGTCATTATAAAAGGTAGGTTGACCTAAATGAAAACCAGTGGTAGTACTAGTGTCTGTATTCACAGTGAATGACTCCATTTAAAAAACTCCAAAAGTCAATACTTCCAACAGTAACTTTAACAGTAAGTCAGGGAGGAGTATTTTGCACTCTTAAGGCTGGCTCTGTTTGAAAAAAGTTGACGCTTTGTTTAAGAAGTTGCAAGTCAACAACAACAACTGCTTCAGGGAATAAAGTACATCATACAGTATCTATCTTTACTAACATTATACAGTATAAAAAGCAACATTGGATGTCCTTTCTCAGATGATGATGAAAAGCACATGAGATGCATTGTGATGCCACCAAAGAAGTCTGTCTGTATCTTCACTCTATATTCAACAAAGTTATAAAGCAGACTCCACAGACAAGGGAAAGCACAAAGTGTCAAAGGCAGACAGACAGGCACTCAGACTACTGAGAGGTTGGCAGAGATTCCCATCCACATGAGAGTCTCCTCAGATCAAAATACTGCCTAGACTTAAGTAGGCAGATCCACCCCCCACACCTCCACACCTCCCCTACCCAGCATCCCTCTTTCCATCTTGTTCTCGCCTTCCTTCATCTAAGCCTCCCTCTCATTAAAAACTCTTAATTGACTCATTCACACCTGCCCGTGCACTGGCTCATTTGGGACAAGCCTCCACCACCGGAGCAGATTTTCTCATCAACTGGAAGTTCACTCTGGTGCACACACTGTCCTTCACTCACCTACAGGGCAACAATGATCTGTGTGTGGGTGTGGAGGATGTACATAAGTGGGTTCAAGGTTGTCAATATGTACGTATAGGGCCCTTTGGAGATGTTATTTAGAATTACCATGCGTATACCATGTACTTTTCCTCTCACATACACATAGGAAACCAACCTTGTTCACATACTATAGTGAAAACCACACACATACAAGTGAAATGCTCTCTTCATACACAACTGAAACATTCTCATGAACACTAGTAAAAAATGGCAAAACCAGCCCTTCATAGCAAAATGTGAGTGGACACATAAAACAAAGTGGAAGATTTTTGGAGAAACATCTGAGAGAGGCTGTAGACACATTTGTTTAATTGTATTAATGATTTGTATTATTATTAGTTGCAGTGATATTAAACCATGCATTGGATTGTAGAATTGGTAGTTACTGTTACACATTTGTTTTACTGCAATGTAACCTTTTTTCACACCCTTGTGTTATGTTATGTTATGTCAATATGAAAAGTGTGCTCTACTTTTTGAGTATTCCTGCAAAACTTCTGTTGACATTTCCACACAACAATGTGCTGTCTTTTACAAATGCTTAAATGAGTGTTGTAGGACTGGACTGTTGTCAGTAATGACTCAAAATTATGAGGAGTCATAAGTGTCAAACATCTCAATTTACAGCTCTGTGAGTAAACTACTGAGTGTTTCAAATATGGGGCGTACAGTACATTAGAGTCTACAGCCATGCTGGCAGCTCTCTGTGAGGCTACACTTTAGCACAGGGGTGCTTTGTGCTGAATGCTAATATCAGTATGCAGGTATAAAGTATACTATGTATAAGTGTCTTAATGTGTCATTTAAGCCTGCCATTTGGAAATTGACACTAAAAACTGAAAAAAACGGCTGATGGGAATTATATTATTTTTTGAAGGTGGACAGATTTCAATTTTGTAACATCCAAAATACTTAGTTTGTAAAACTACTTCAAGGTGGTATTTATTTGGGACCAGGGAAGTGTAGAGCCATAGGTGTTTTGACCACCATAAGTCACACAAGTAAGTACCGCTACTAGCACCGTTTGAATTTGGGTTTATTTGGCTTTCTTGGTCCCTTCAACATTTTTTTTAGATAGGCCATCATAGACTTCAGCTTTTCAGCCATATGTCTGAACTCTCACCTTTTATCCTCCGTCGAGACTGTCGCTGCCATCACTTATAAATGTCTCATCAAAATCACATTTTCGAAATGTAGATGGTAACCTTTTGGAAATAGCAGGAAATGAGATTTCCCAAAATACACCCCAGAAGCAGGTCAGTGGAAGCAAGTGGCCAGTTGTTAAGTGTCCAAACTGCCATCCGTCACACAAAGACACATCCTGTCCTGCCAAGGTCTTTGTCATCAGTATATCACCATGTTTCAGTGTGTATGTGCTCTCTTAATGCAGTCTGTCACTGCTTTCTCTCTCTCTCTCTCTCTCTTTACTTCTCTGATGTACCTTTAGGTAGATATTTTTCATGGAAAAGTTGACTTAAGACCTTTCGATTGATGTATGTATACTGTTAGCTATTATTTCAGTTTGCCAGAAAATGTCATACTGTGCCCATTTTATCGCATCAGCTGCTACTGCTTTCCTACATTTCACTTCCCTTTAGAGTTGTCTTCCCGCATCCTTCTCTCCTTTTCCCACAGTGCCACGGAATATTTTGGTTGTAATGAGACTTTGCAGGGCCTCCTGAGGGTCAGAGAGCTCACAATTTAAATGCTGGGGTCACAGTATATGTGTGTGTGTGTGTGTGTGTGTGTGTGTGTGTGTGTGTGTGTGTGTGTGTGTGTGTGTGTGTGGTCTCCCTGGTGGGTAGTATTTAGCTTTATCAGCTGCGACTATCAACAGCAGCCAATTTAAAAATGGAATATGATTTGTTTTTATCTACAATGAACATTTGTTATCCTTTTCAACACGGACACAACTTAATTTATTGTAACATTTCCGGAGTGAGACGAGACCATTCAAGTCTGTGTTATGTGTGGCAGTGACACAGTGACCATAATGTGAGTTAATCTACAATGAGACTGTTATCTGTGAATCTGTGGACATGCCTTCATTCCAGGAACTCTTTCTAATGCTGCCTCCCAGTAACCAATTTACACTCTGTCATTTTTTTTCTTCAAATAATTGCTCTTTAATATTCAGACTTGTGTATAGCTTTATGTTTTGCAGTCAATACATTAGTCGACAAAGCCACATTGGGCTCAGGCTGCTGGAGTCGAACTTGGTGTAGATGTAATAAAGGAAATCTAGACGCTTGAAACACTCCTATTAATCATCAGCAGACAGTCAAATTATTGCAGAGCATTAGTGAACACAATAAATTAAACTCATTTGCCAATATGGCTATCAACAGGGAGCAGAGTGAAATAAGCTTTTAATGTTTGAGGTTATGGACAGTAGGGTATGAGTGTATACAGGGAGTGAATGTGTGTGTGTGCTCTTGTACCTTTTTCTTTGCAGGGGGCCTATTAGAGATTCAGGCCTTGAGAATGAGGTCATGTTCACGTAGTGGGGCATTTTGCCTTGTCCTCACTCTTTCAAAGAGCTGTTTGAAGGTAATTGTTTTTCAGGGTTAAGGTTAGAATTGGGTTTAGGTCAAAGCCAGGTTTAGGGCCGTGGTAGTAGTTCCGATGGTAGCAGTTAGAGTTAGAGCATAATGAATGTGTCTATGTCAATATAAATGAGTGTGTTAAGGGTGAGTATTAAAATAAGTTAAAGTAAGAAAGTGGACTACAGAAATCTTTCAAGTGATCACAAGATGTTGAGAGGAACGGTCAAGCAGCAAGATTACAAGCTCTTCAAAATGTTGCTGTCTACAGTATGTACACATGGCAAAAACACTACGGTTACAGCTATGGAAAGACATGCTACAGGTTAAGGTATTGAAGGACTTAGGCAACTAAAACTCAAATTAACTTTAATGTTAATGCTAACGTTAGGGAAAGATCTTGTTCATGGTTCATATCATTTTGAATGTTAATTGAAGGTTTGTCATGGGACGCAAAACTCAAACCCCGATACTCCCTCAGCCTCTACACACCATTACACTCTGCCTCTCCTCTTCCTGTAGGACAGTCTACAGGAAACTAATTATCACAGAGTCCTCCTGCTGTAAGAGGGACTTAAAGGCCACAACATAAACCAAGTACCTTTTTCTGCCGACACCATAGAAAAGGCTGCTGTAAACACGACTCATCTCCCACAGTGAAGCTTCACTCTTTGTGGCCCCGTACCTGTCTTTGATGGCTCACAGTTCTGGGCTGATCTCAGGTCATTTAAGTTAAAGGTTCCCTGTGCAGTTTTTTTTTACTTCTGGACACACGGCTGACACGAAACGTGTGCCTGATAATGGCGTCACACTATTCCACTGATCTACAGGTGGCGTCAACACACCATGACATGCAGCAATTGGCAAATGCACTTCATATCATAACTGTTTGTTTATGTATTGTATATATTTTTCTAAACTCCACAGGGCATATTCAACACACAGTACAAACAGAATCTAAACAAAACGTCTTCAGGACATAAAGGTTCTTGTTCATGGTCTCAGCAAAATGGTTCCACACAATCTGAAGCATGTTAACTTTCTTGAGTGTGTGCTTCCTTCCTCCTCCTCCTCCCTTTGCATCCACCTTCTTGTTTTGTCACTATAATTGGACAGTGACACAGTGTGAGTTTGAATGTTAGCCTACATGAACATGATTTTAAGTTTGTGCAAAATTAGAACTCTTATGTCCAATCTGATTTTAACAAAATATCTCCTCTTGACATATAAATATACTCTAATTGAGTCTTTCGCCAGCCACTTGTTTCATGTGGTCAAGACTATCTTCCAGATTGGATGTACTGTGTACATGATAAGATGACACCAGCGTGTGGCTTCATGTCGCCGCGTGTTGTCACATTAAAGATGTGGTGTTATCTGCCTTCACTCAGATCACCTCAAAAGACATCACATAAAAAAAAGCTTAAAACACAAGTGGTCTTGCAGCTATTTTCATGCTCAGTGCTTTTGTACTGGCCCTTCTGCACCCTGCACTTTACACCACTTGGAGATTAGTTCCCCCTGAGTGGTGCTCGCTCCAGGAAAATAGCCTCATTAACAGCCAACGAAGCCACGCGGAGGGGCAATCCGACGCTGGCTGCGATTAAGGCTGCACAAGGCCCGCCAAAGCACATGATGGACACTGGCGGAGAAATTGAAACTGTCCATGCCAGGGCAGCCCTGTGTTATTATAACATAAAGCACTGTTATTAAAGTGTCTGCAGTGAGGGGGAGTCAATCCTAATAAGCTCCACGGTGCTGCCTCGACTCTCTCTCTCTCTCTCTCTCTCTCTTTGTGTACCCCTCTCTCATTTCCTTCTCTTTCTATCGCTCTTCCCCATCATAAAGACAGACAGGCAGTGAATTCATTAAAAAGGTATCATTCTGAAAAATTTACATTTCTGAGAATTTCTGATAATAAGATTTAAAAAAAAAAGAGGATGAAGACCTACCTGATAAGTATTGTCTTCAATATCAAGAATGATTGGTTAAAGTGAGATTATATGATTTACAATATATGCAGCCCTGTTTTTTGACTTCTTTGACACTAATGGATATCAAATATTTTAACTGCATATGTGCTTCATTATATCTGTCAGTTCTCTCCAATAAAGAACACACATAGCTGTCGTTGAAAGCTCCAAAAAGCTAGAAACTGGATGCTTTAACTTTGATTATATATAGTGTTACATATACTGTACCATTCCTTACGGTCAAGACTAAAAGTGTTAACAAAAATATATTGTGCTATTCATTTTAATTGATCTCTTTGAAATGATATGGTGGGGCTGAGTTTCTAGGCATCTAAAACACCGCAGTCTGGATTATTTTGTGGACAATTGAGGCAAACCTTTGATGTTAGATTTAACTACATCTATAGACTACTAATTTGGAAAAACATATTGTAATGTTTCCAATGTTTTGAATGTCCTTGCCCCATTTATCAAGGTTTTTGCTCACCCCAAAGTGCAAAAACAGTGCCACATAAATCTCTACCAAGCTAGGAAAAATCATTTTCTGTAGCCCGGTTTTACAATCGTCTTCCTGCACCTTTTATGCAGATGAGCAGTAATTAACACCAAATAATTACGCTATCCTTAACTGTGAACTTTATGTAGTCAGTGCCTCCTATCAGAAGTGCTGTTCATAACCCCCACGCTTCTGACAGTAACTTACAGCATACTGTGGTCCAAGTTATCTATTTGTGGTTCGTTTAAGCCCCCTGCATACCGTTGCCTCTACAGATTGCTTAATTTGTCAATATGCCAGTGCCTTGCATACAATGCATAATTACAAAATGATTTATGTTTTAAAGCAACTACACCCTATAGAACTTTTTCCTCACGGGGCCCACTATCGGCAATGAAAACTGTGCGAAAAGGCATCAGGCTGTTGAAGATTTGTTTAAGGGTTGTGTCACTCGGCATAGCGATGACAGATTTGCAGTTGATCACTGAGAGAGTCCTACTCTCTTGATCCGAAGTGCATCACTACGGTCACACTGAGTGATCATAGATGAGTTATTGACCTCCCACAGAACAAAAGGCTTTGGTGGAACTGCAGCAATTCATCACATGCTTCATGGCTGGAGATAAAAGGCTTCTCGCAAGATTTTCTGGAATTAAAGGAAACTCAAGCTTCCATTTTGGCTTTCTCTACATCGTGTATATTGCCGTTGTCATGTCTTAAATGTAGTTTCCGCATCCACAAGCAGCCTAACCATTGGAACCACGCCCCGAGCGCGCAATCTATAGCTATTTGATTAAACTTAAATTCGAGAAAATGTGAGTAATTGAGAGTCAAAGTGCAGTTCAGCGGGGCCCCAGTGTGCCCACCTCACTGGCATACAAACACATTTGGTGCCTCTAAACAGTTTGTCACAGCAGTTTGACTGAGGATCTAGCGGGCTTGACTGACATTTGATTGATGTCTCTGCTGCGAGTGCACAAACAAGTCTATACTCCCTCCCACAACTTATGTGTATGGCATGGAGAGACTCTCATTCCCCCCCCCCCCCCAAACAAAATGTAGATTTTGCAAAAGCACATTGCATACTGGAGGAAAATGGTGATGGATCATATGTGCAGCTGTATTGCTTGGCTACGTTCCCACCTGCCTTTGTCCCTCACAAGCATCTGCCACTCTTGCTATTTCTCTTGCCACAATGCAACTAAAAAAACAAATAAATTCAACACTCGAAGCATTCATTTATGTTTTTTCCTGTAAACGGCACTATCATCTTGGCCTTCAAGGGGTTACCTGGGACTAACCTTTATATATAATTAGAGATTTATTAACAAAATTCAACAACTTTGGAGCTGCGCTTCTATCGGTTAAAGTGTTGAGGTTATCAAACATTCATCCCACAGTCCGCTAGAAGTGACAGTAGGACAGATAGATAACACCTGCTCTGACATATCTGAATATGATGGCGCCAGACGTTCAACACCCTTCACATTTTCAACCCACAGTAAGCTGTGCAGCAGAAATTCTGCATGTGTTTTATGATTCCCTGTTGATATACCTCTCAATTCGAATAATCAAATCACTGGCAGCAAAGCATGCAGCATTGTATTATTCTGATTTATCGAGCTTAAGAAGCGTATATATATATATATATATATATATATATATATATATATTTCAAATCTTGGCTAAACTATGTGGGTTGGTATTGATAGCTTACAAGCATTGCAGCGGCTTATTATGCCGAATGTGACATAACAATGCAATCACAACAATATAATCACAAAAACTAAAGGTTTAACTATTGTCTCTGATTCCAAGTTTAGAGTTGACACCTCGTGGAACTTAGTTTCAACATTATGAAGTCCATAACATGTAACATCATGTACATTCACAAACTCATTGTGCAAGACAGTTGCTTTGATTGTACAATACACACAGAACCATCCACAAGATCTGTCACATTTGAGTTGAGTGTCAATGTGTGTGTTTATGTATGATTGGACCAATGTATGTGGAGGGTTTTTGTTTGTGTGTGTGCACATGTAGGATTTAAACTGGTACATAGTCTGAAGCTGTGTGCACATCCAAGAGGAGGTCTACCCACAAGGTGAACCCGGCTCAATTAGGAAGAACAAACAAAATGTGTGTATTCCTCACTGTTGGAGCAGGGAAGGGTCCCGATCAATAGCTGCCTCTCCGGGCAGAGCTATTAGCAAACAGCGCCATGCCTAATAACTGAGCGCTGACCTTTTAGTTTAATGCTTTCTGTGCTCGGCTCCGGGGGCCAGAGCCACACAGCGCAATAGCCGCGCGGCAAGGAGAAAAGGTGAGTGTTGTTTTAGTAGTTTGTAAATGTAATGCAGATTGATCACTGTCTTGCAGCAGTTATTGCTGTTCGTCAAGGCTGCGGGGAATAACAGGGACAGGGCCGAAGTTCTCTACCAAAGTGATTCATGGACCTGCCATGTCTTTTATTTAAATTTGGTCATGGTATGTGTCTATAGAGTTCCTGGCATCTTTACACTTGGACTCATTTTCATCTTTCATGCATAAGTGGTGTCCCATACATCACCTCAACTATACCACAGACAGGAAGGATATGCTTGCAATGGGAGAATACAGTACCTCCTAATGCCTCAACAATGACTTGTAATGAAAAGCTTTATGAAGTCAAAATAAAGGAAACTGAAAGAAGTTACAATGGTACCACAGACAATGCCAGACTATTTAAATGAAAACAAAAATGTGACCCCCTTCTTTAAAACACAGGTGACAATGGCATGACATCAATCCGGCAAACTATAGCCCTCCGAGCAAACTTTCCACAGTTTCCTTTCCCCGAACAGTCCCTTCTGCAGTAACTCACGCCCTCTCTCCTGCTGCTTTTTGAGGGAGCGTTTTGCATAAGGCAGCAGATGGACATCTCCATTAGGAACCCCTGGCTGGGCTACTTAATCAGACTGTCCATCAAACTCCTGCTTTCCCTCTGATCTCCACTTTTCCATAGGCATGACAGAGGACGGCAAAGGCTCCGGTACCCCTGCAGTGAACACTTCTGCTGAGAGTCAAGCTGATTCTCAATAATGATATCACTTGCATGGGTTCTGTCTTGTTGGGGTGACGGGTTGACGACGGGCCAGGAAGGCTGGCATTTATCTTGATGATAAATTGGCGCATGTTTGGGCACACGACAGCTGGCGAACAGCGTCAGATGTGCCCGCGGTTTGGTGTTTGTGTGTGTGTGTGTGTGTCTGTGTGTGTGTGTGTTTGTGTGTGTGTGTGTGTGTCTGTGTGTGTGTGTGTGTGTGTGTGTGTGTATGTGTGTGTGTGTGTATGTGTGTGTCTGTGTGTGTGTGTGTGTGTGTGTGTGTGTGTGTGTGTGTGTGTGTGTGTGTGTGTGTGTGTGTGTGTGAGAGAGAGAGACAAGCACTGCCTGCAATGAGTTTACTGTGTGGACTCTCAGGTTGGCAGCAGCTGCTCTTCTACAACACAGCACTGAGAGCTTGTCGATAAACATCCATTTCTAGATTAGTCTCCTCTCCCACTTTGCAACATCCAATTTTACACTATTTCCCAAGTGGGAAGCATGTTTAGCTATGAAAATATTACCTCTAGCAGCAGCAAAGTAACAATACCTGCTGCTGTGAATTAGGATGCAGATGAAGCAATAGAGTCTGCACTGGGACAGGGGACATTCAATACGAAATAGAATGCTTCTTTGCTAATGTTACTTCTTACTAATTTGATTGTAGACTATAAGTAAATAAGCTCGGGGTAAAGCACATAGGAATTCTGTAAAGGGTGATCCATCATTTTAAGCCGGCTTTCAACTCAAGAGACATTACTGTAGGAAGCGATCTTAGTCAGTCATACCAAACAGGCTGTGAGGCAGGAAAAGATGGTTGCATCTTAGACATCCTTTTCATTTAGTTGATCAAACATTTGTCAACATCACAACAACAAAAAACAGACATTTTGTTTGTGAATGCTATAATTGTCGGCCGGCTTGTGCATGTTTTGCCCGCACTTGATACTCCATACATCCGCATTCACCCTCCCCGTCGGCTTTGAAGCAGAACTCATTTGCATGCAGCCAACTTGAAGCAGGGACACGGCAGGCGAGGCTCAAGCTGGATAAGATTTGACAATGCCCTGGAGACAATGGCAGGTAAACAGACACTTCAAGAGAGTTTACGCAGTCATTTACAACCTGTATAGCCATATAGGAACTTGCTATTTCAGCATCCCTGCTCAAGGATTTGCCTTTTGTTATTTTCTGGGCGATTTTTTCCCCCCTAAAAAGTCAAACACTAAAGCAGTCCAGGAAAACAGGAGAGGTTCAAAAGGAGTACTAAGACACATAGCATATAGGGATGCCCACTAATAGCTTAGGAAAGTAGGTCCATGCAAACATTTAAGGCAAGCAAGCTAAAGGTAAATGTACCTTTAGCAGGTTCTCTATACAAACCCTGGACACAATACATGCTATGGAGTATATTTAGTATGGGGGGGAGTGTCTGAAGAATACAAACAACTGTGTATTGTAACTTGTGTCCGGTGTTCATCACATCCAGGTACATTTCTGCTTTGTGTCTTGTGGCACTTGGTCCTTATTTGAGCTTTCTGAAAGAAGTAAACCAACCTTGCCCCAGGGTCAAGGCGTATTAGATCATCAACACTTCCACTTCTTTGTAATATATAACTGTTAAAGATAAGCATGACACTTCTTACACCACTACTTGCTTACGGTGAGGCCACGCTGCTCACACTCAGGGAAAGAATAGATGGAGATAAAAATGTCAGGTTCATTGTCTTTTATTACAGAGCTGGAAAAAAGCCCACAAAAATAACCAGCCTTCTCAGGACACCAATCAATACAACACAATACAACACATCCCTACCTGCTATGCTATCCCCTTCCTGGCAATCTGCTCGGTTGGCTCCGATCTGACTTTCCTAGACGAGAACTAGGCTATCATAACCCTTATGTATGTCTACGATAACCTGATTATGCCCAGCAGCTTGATTGTTGACTAAGTCACTCTAATCTCTGCCCCCAAATCCGGCCCCCTTAACCACACATGCATATTTGTAAGATCTTCTTAGGATGATTGATATCTTGTATGTTAACTGGTAATAGAATTAAAAAATATGATTCTTAGATTTATGGAATAAACCCATGAAAGGCCAACAAAGTTTACATCTTATATCAGGAATCAGTGTAAAAGCTCCTTGGATAATTTTATGTTGGTCTCGTAAAAATGAACTTTTCTAAAGTCCACCTGGACGCTTTTGAGAACATCTTTGGAGAGTCTGCTGCTGATTGGAAATTATGCCCAAGCTCCTTCAGGAACCCTCTGCTATCCAATTACCTCTCAAGTTTCAGTCCAGTGCATGTCATACACACCCTGGAGAACGTTTTACAAAATCTGAGGAATACTTCAACCATTTTGCACGCACCTAAATGCACTTCTCCAGAGAAATTACTTTACTAGGGGGCGCATGTTTGGATGATTAATTTTAGACGGATTTACATACGTTGGGTGATGGTGAGGTTAGTTGTACTGGTTTTCGGTTTTGCTACACAGCAATTAGTTCATAGCTTCACTCCCGCAGCCATTTGAATCCTCGTCCTGAACCCTTTCTCTGATAAGTTTGCATATAATCCTCCCCTGTGTTTGTGTGTTTTTCTTGCCACAGCCCGAGGACATTAAACATTGGTAAACTGGAGAAATTCTCCATAGCTGTGAATGTGATGATCCTTGCGATGGCTGGGGTGTACACTTCCTGCAAATGGCCCTGTGCTGGGTAGCAGCAGAGGGTATACTAAATGCATGGCTTGTATGTGGTCTGTTATGACAATGACATGACAATGACTCTGTTTTAATTTGCAGAAGTGTAAGGTGCTACAGTCAGCTCTTTGAGGGTGTGAAGGATGCAAAATGCCATGTCATCTAACTCTAATAATGTGTCATACCATGTGCAGCATCAGTTGAAATGACAGATGGTATGTTACTGTGACATGAGAGCAAAACCTTGACAGGTCAGAACACATTCAGAGCCTGATAAGATCAGAGTTTTAGTTAAAATATTTTATACATCACTGCCCTAATGCATTTATTGCTCGGCACAAATCTGCTCTGATTTTATGAAGCTGTAAAAGCTGGAATGAATCAGGAAGGCATGAATAAATGTTCAGTGAGCTAATCCTATCTGGTGGAGTGATCTAAATACACGGATACACATGGGTAGCTTTTAAAACAAAAGCCTTGTTTAATGTTGTTGCACTGGAAGGATAACCTCTTCTTTTACATTTATCGATTGAAATTGTTCTGTTTATATCTCCAAAGAGAGAAAAAAAACACAAGATAAAATGGGTTCACATCACAACACACAATCTGTATTCTCATGACTTTGTGTCCGTTGCCTAGCATTGTGCTTCCCAAAAAAGTGCAAGTTTCTCTGGAAGAATGATTGTGGCCAAAATGTGATCTCATTTGGGCCATTTGAATAATGATAATAGGTGCAGCTCTGGACGTGCAGCCTTTGACATATAATGGATTAGTCCTGTTCATGTTCATCACTGTCATCATTACTACATGCAAAGAGGAAGAGAGTTAAGAAACAGGAGACCACCTGAATATTAAGACACTCTCAAAGTCATTATGAGAAATTCCATTATATTAAACATAACATAATCGATACTAAAATACTGTATTAATAAGGCTGATTTATGTATTGCCTGCCAATAGAAAAGTTGAGACTGTTTATGTTGTTCATACAGGTGCCTGTACCTTTAAGAAGGAATGTTCCTATAGGCGCACAGCTGGTCAGGTGACAAGAAGTGTCACCAGCACATGTTGTATGCAGGAGGCATGCTAGAAGAATTTGATGTGTTACCATGCTGTACGTCATCATCTTGTTTGTTCAAGCAATGTCTGTAAGTATTACATTTCCCTTGCATGTATTCAGTGGTTGATTTACGCTTTTATGCTTTTCGCTTAGCGCTTGTAATACTTACCTTACATTTGTATAGCTTTTGCAATTTCGTGAATTTGACATTAAACTTTACATAAATAAACAGGAAACATTTAACTGGTTTGAGAGCTAGCTTTCAAGTGAGCCCACTTACAGTATCATTAGTACAGTGAAGAAAACACATTGAAGAGAGTTTTTATTCATGCTTGCAGCACGAGTGTTGATAGTTTAATAGATACATGGTTTAATAGCACAGTGCCCAAAACAATCTGGAAATATGATCCTCCAGCCAAAACTGATTGCGTTTACTGTTCATCAGCAGCAAGTTTATATGGGATTAAAGAAACAAACTTGTTTTTGCCTGACCATTTGTGCAGTCAAAATAAGAGCAACCTCAGCTTTGTCACCCCTGCCACACCGTTTGGAGCTAACACCCAGGATGCCAATGTGCAAAAGGATAAAAACAAGACCTGAATGGTGGCTACTATCGCCTCCCATCCACTAGGTGTCTCTGTCTTGTTTTGCTGGTTCTTCTTCATGTTGCAAGCTTTTCCATCTCTCTTGTCTTACCTTACCACGGCTGCTGTTTAGTTTACAACAGACATTTTCACATATCCATACATGCTTACATGACTGATTACTGACTTCCATGTTTTTTCTCCCGTTCTGCTTTCATGGCGTAAATAAATATACTTATTCCACTGGGAAATCTATTTGGTCTCCTGTTCTCGCAGTTTAGGAGGCGGGTTGTGACAATGGCCTTTTTTCACTGAAACTTTTGCGCACTTAGCATAATGGAAGTTTTAACTACAGACTCTGGTATAGCTTTTTGAAAAAAGAGACCCATACTTATCTCTTTTTGTTTTCTTATGAATAAGTACAAGAGCTTTATTGACCTTATAGCAATTCCCTTGGCCTATCGATCTTAGGAAAGACACTATTTTACAGTAGTTCCGCATGGGGAAGTGTATTGACTGCAGGGGGCTGTTGTGTGTTGCAACATTAAGAAGAGAAGATGAGTGTGCCTGTCCCGTTATGATGGATGGCAGTGGGCTGCGGAGGAGCTAATTGGCTCTTGATGAGGCTGGTGTTGCAGAGAGAAAGCATACCAGCCTGGATTAGAACATTAGCAGGGTTAATCAATGAGGAAATGAAGGTGTGATTTTTCCCTCTCGCTGTTTCTCTTTTCCCTTTTGCCCACACTTCTTTTTCTTCGATGCCATTCTGCGTGTGCAATACTCTTATGTTGAAAAAAGGCTATTATTATCCATCATAATGGATGACACAAATATTTCAGAGACACATTCTAGCACATACTCCAGTAAACAGTGCCAAAGTTCTTCTTTCAGGTGAGATAACATTTTATTATTTGTTAGTTTGTATCATTTGCCGTGGTGAAAGCCTGTCTTTTAAGGTACATTAGAGGTCTGCGCAGGCCTGATTTATTCAACCCGCGCCCAGCCCAAATGAAAGCGTTTCTGTGTGAGACGTGTGATTGAGAATACTGAGATGCTCGCGGTCTAGAACCAGGTCAGAGATGGTCAGGCTTATAAGGTCAGTGACGATAACTCTGTGTAAACAAGCACAACCATAATACCCCACAGTTTATTTACCTGACCGCCCGCACCCACCCACAACAATATAAAAACCAACCGCGCTGCAAAAACATGTAAGGGGACATGCAGGTCCCACAGACGCAAAATACAGACCTCAAGGGTACCGTTAAGGTAAAACAAAATATATGGTTCTACCTACAATTTGCAAATGTGACTTAGGCACATTATTGTGTATCCTAATTTAGGGTGCTTGCAAATTAAAACAGCATTTGCATATAGGATTTATGAAACTTCCATTACTGGCATTTGGATACCCTCGAAGGACAGAGCAAGTTAGTGTTTGTAGGTTTGTATTGTGTCCGTGTGTATCGATTCAAGGTTACCTAACAGCAATGTATTGTTCATTTACCAGATATTGATTTCAAATGGAGCACACTGTCTCTAATCAAGGCACTGTATCTAACAGCAATCTAACACAGATGGATGGTGGCACATTTGTGATTATTTCCTCCAGTTCCAGATTATTCTTGCCAAAACAATTAGACTCCCAAAGGGTTGGTGAAATCCAATGTTTCTCTTCTTCATATCTGTCCATATGGTGACATGTTGCCCCCACTCAACGCTGTGTCCTGTGTAGAGCTGCAATGATTAATCGACAAATCGATTATTAATCGATTATTAAAATAATCGCCAACTATTTTGATAATCGATTAATCGTTTCAAGTAATTTTTCAATAAAAAAATTCAGAATTCTCTGATTTCAGCTTCTCAAATGTGAATATTTTCTGGTTTCTTTAATCCTATTATGACAGTAAACTGAAATATCTTTGTGTTTTGGACATAAAAATACATACAAAAGTCAACATGGGCTTTGGAAAATGTATCAACATTTTTCACCATTTTCTGACATTTTACGGGCCAAGACACAAATCGATTAATCGAGAAAATAATCGACAGATTAATCGATTATCAAAATAATCGTTAGTTGCAGCCCTAGTCCTGTGCCTTCACTATGCATACAGATGCACAGTTTTGCAGCTCCAATAAAAATTGAAAAGCCAGGAGTTGTCTGGTGAACTCACACTATGCCCAATTTCCATACCATGCCTAAAACAAAATTGTCCCCCCTTCCCCAGTCCCACGCTGGCCTGCACTCACGTTCATCCAGGCCTTACAAGGCCTGAGCATGGTTACTTATTCTACATACCATCATCACGTCATAATACGACATATTCATGATTGACATCGTTGCGATTTGTCTTTTTGTTTTGAAAACATATGGGTTTGGCTTTTTGTGTGTTGTATCCAATTGTTTTTAATATTTCTAAATGCCCAAATTTGCAGCAGACTTTCTATTATGCATCAAACCAACATACATCTTTCAGTGAGATTTTTATTAAATGTCTGTCGATGGGAACAGTTGCATATAAATGTATGTCAGGACCGCCGTCTATGTGCATGCTTTTACATACATGCGTTAGTGTCCTGCCGAAGCACACCTCTTCCAACCATGCCAGGGTCAAGGAAGTGTACCCACACTAGTGAAACCGACAAAGAACGATATAAAGTAGTAGGAATTACCACACTTCATCCAGCAACGATATGTTGTCCATAACAGTAAACAGAGAATAATTGTAACGGTAAGCAAAAGATGAAGATATTCTTTAGTGAAAAACTGAAATGTTTTTGAACTGTGTTAGAATAGATTGCCCCCAGCAACATAATGTTTCTAACCAATCACTGTTGGCGGAATGCCTTGAGACCTCTGTTTCAGAGCCTTTGAGCAAGGCCCTGAGCCCCCGACTTGTTTACTTAATAATTTAAAAGAGGCAGAAGCTATTCTAACTCAACACAGTGTCACAAATGGTATATGCATTAATAACCAGATAAAAGGGTTTAAAAAAAACATGATAGCACCTCTAAGGCTGAAAAATAATTTCTGGATTTTTAGAACAAACAAAAAAAACACTCTCCCCTTTAATCATTGGGGATGGATTCGGTGTGTGTGGTTTCCTTGCATTTCAACAGAACTGAGAAGAGAAACAGTTGGATGAGCAATGGCGCAGTATTCTAATTTAAACTCTGGCTGAACCCTGCATTTGAATTCTTTTGAAATCCTCTACACCCCCGTCATGCAATTTTAAACACGTCTATACAATAGTTTCCGCCTTTTATGTCTATCAGCGTATCCGCTATTTCCACATATTGAAGCATATTTCCCCAAAAATATATTTCCTGAATTTCTATTCCGGTTTGGTCTTTTCTTTTCTCTACTTTGTTTAATTTCCATCCTTTTTAACACCTTTTAATGGACCAATGCCTCCACACTCACACTCACACTCATCCTCCTTCAGATCTCTCCTTCACTTTAAACATAGCTCTTGTTATGTTCGCACCCATGGAACACTACATTGTTAATAATCTGAAATGCTTGGCCTGAAAACTTAGACAACTTTTGTCTTTTGCGGTGAATGCATATTAGGGTTTTGCTTATTGCGTTCAAACTATACAATAGAAATTGATTTCAAACATTAGACAACTAACTTTAGATACTGTCTCCTTTAACAATACGTTGTGCACAAGTTTGCTGTGGGAAGTAAGATGTACTTTTCTTAATAGCTTGAAAGAGACGTTCCTTATTATGTTTTCAATGAAGAGGCTTTTTATTTATTCTCTCTCTCATCTTTGATCTGCCGACTTTTGTTTAAAATCCCTGTGCTGGTGGTTGTGTTTATGCCATTATAGAACACATTATAGAACGTGAAAAAGTATTGTGAAATCTGACATACATTATCCGTCATCTATCAATCAAAACGAATGAGGATGAAAGATAATGTAGTGCAACACAGAGCAGCCAGCTACACAGTCATCTTACTGTATTTGGCACCGGGTCATTGGTGGATTCTGAGAATAGTGTCGGTGTCAACAGTATAGCTTCACTAAAGAGCTGAACGGAGCTGATACAGAGTGTGGAGGAATACAATCATTTTCAAACCTTGCCTCAACTCTAAAAGAATGCCATGCAGGCTTTGACAAAATGTAAGGTTTGTAACGTTACGTAAGTACGTTTGGGATCTAGCTAAATGAGCTCAGAGAGCTACAGTGGGTCGGATCGGGACTCTTGGAGTGTTGGTTCAGACTAGACTATTAATGCCAGTTGAGGTCAGCTATTGGCTAAGTTTTCCTTATTTCTTAAAAAAAAGATAACAGCAGACCATTCTTTGGAGATACTAACAAAAATAATTTAAGATGTTAAGACAAGGATGTTTGTGTTTACCCAGCACAGATTAAAAGGATGTGAAAGCAAGCTGGAGAGCCCTGTAGACTACAGTATTGTGTGTGTGTGTGTGTGTGTGTGTGTGTGTGTGTGTGTGTGTGTGTGTGTGTGTGTGTGTGTGTGTGTGTGTGTGTGTGTGTGTGTGTGTGTGTGTGTGTGTGTGTGTGTGTGTGTGTGTGTGTGTGTGTGTGTGTGTGTGTGTGTGTGTGTGTGTGTGTGTGTGTGCGCGCCTGTGCGCGTGTGTGTGTGAGAGTAAAAGAGATCATCATCAATAATGATTATATGGTGACTGGTCGATTTAGCCTACGGCAGCTCAATTACCAAATATAAAGATCTCATTAACACAATCCTTTTTAAATTATGCTCAGGATATTCTACACACAGTTCTGTCTTTACCCCCAACTGACCATCTCTCTGTAGCTCTGTGTTGATCAGAGAGTGGAATTATGAAGTGAAGTTAGTGTCAACAGCAAAAGGTGACTGATATTTGGTGTACCATAGTTGTGATATATCTTTGGGAAAGTGAAAGCATCTTGTTAACAAACAGGTTAAAATCCTATGTGGTTTACACAGTGGGTCAGAGCCCTACCGAAAGTCCTGTTTCATACTTTTCATTTGTTTTTCTAATGTCTATTCTATACTTGATGAATATATTGATGTTTTTCATGGCCCTGTAAAGCACTTTGAATGGCCTTGTATCTGAATTGTGCTATATAAATCAACTTGCCTTGACTTGCCTTGTGATTTGATTGATGCAAACTAATTTAAGAAACAGTCACAACAACAGGTACAATATTTGCCTCTGGCAGACTAACAACAAATACATTAACAGTTGCAAAGTGAGGCAACACGTGTTGCCTCACTTTGCAACTACAATTACAACTTTTCTACAAGCGCCTGCACTACAGTTTTGCACAACAATCATTTCAATAACCTTTTCCTATTGTAAAACAGTAAGGGTACTATTGAGACTTTTTTATATTGTAAGATACTGGCAGCACGGTTGCCTGCAAAATACTGTAAAGGTTAATTGACAGAATCAGAGCCGGCCCAAGCCTTCAGGGGGCCCTAAGCAAAATATGATTAGGGGGCACCTCTCCAATGTTAGCGCTGCTGAAACTATAGATCTTTGTTAAATATCATTCACACACCCAGTGTTTTCCACTAGTGCCTCCACTGTGCGAAAATATTAGACAGCCAAGATTCAGACCCTCCTAGTGTGGTCCGGGGGTATGCCCCCCCGTGAGATTTTTTTAACCTTTTTAAAGTGAAATGCATGAATCTGGTGCACTTTGAGAGGTAAATTAAGAGGCTAAATCTGAGAAATTATGTGAACAAATAATTTGGAGACACTGGGTCAGATGAATTAGAAGCTATTGAACACATGGATTTTCCACAAAAATATTAATATAAAATAAAATATTATGGAGGGTCCTCTGGGTTGGGCTTGGAGCTCTTTTTCTTTTACGGGACATATTTCTCTGTAATATAGTGAATGCATTTAAATGCAGTGAGGAACGAAGCAGAAGAACTCTGTTGTCCAGCTACTGTATCTTTTTTTTCACAGACAAGGCTGAAATAGGCTATAGACTATACACAGTGCATGGGCAACTGAGGGCAGCCCCATTTCCAATTGTTATTAAATAAACTCAATACACACTGTGCATGGATGTGAACGTGACTTGATCAGATAATTTCGGATTTCCTCCCAGATGAACTGATTAAATTTTTAGGCTATTAATTATCTAGACCAAAACATTGTATTCCTTTTTTTGTATGATAACTCACATTTGCATAATATGATGTTAATATCAAACACACAAACTAAAAAAAAGGGGGCCCCCCAGGCAGTCGGGGGCCCTAAGCGGCCGCTTAGTTCGCTTATGCCTCGGGCCGGCTCTGGACAGAATGTTACTGTAAAATGAATGTACACTACAGTAAATTATTTACAGTAAGATACTGGCAGCACGGTTGCCAGCTTATTACTGTTACTGTATATGTTTTACAGCATTAAGCTGGCAACTGTGCTGCCAGTTTATTACTGTAAAATAGCAAGGAAAAGTCTAACAGTGCACCTTTGAAACCTAGTAATCAACAGGTTATTTATCAAATTCCGCAAAAAATTTCCTTGTTACATTGGCAAAGATCCAGACAATTTAATCTGGTGAAATATTTAGTCCACAAAACATATGTACATCATGAATCCCAAGGGACTGCTCTTAAATCATTTGTAATTAGAAACCAGATGTGTCTAATATTCCAGATATGTATTCAATATCACCCAAAAGGGGAAGTGCTTTTGTATTGAGTATCACCCTAGCTGTGAATTGGTCGTAGGTACAAGGCTGCAGACAGAGTCCCAATGGATAGTTATGAAGAAGACACTTTTTATAACCTTTTATCCTAGGGATCATTTTGACTCTTCAAAGGCCTTCTTTGGAAAACGCTTTGACATACCCATAGAAAAAAATGTGTAATACATTCATTTTCTGTGGAATTGTTATCAAATTTTAACTTTGAATAGGCTTGGCTTCAGGCTGTGCTCCCATTGTTTCTCTAGCTATATGTAGGCCTCTATATGCAAGTCAGGCGGGGGAAAACATGTTCTTACTCAGTGGGTTCAAACTCCATGCCAGTAACACTAACAATGATACTTACTACTGGGAAAAATTATATTCTGGGTGTTACCTTTCGAAAGAGACCATCCCCATGTAAGTCCTCCAAATGGTTCAAGAACAGCTTACAATTTACTTTTGGTAGATCCTTGGATTGGCATTTTATGCAAAATGTACAGCACTGTTAAGGGGGTAATAATCCCTGGCCAACCACATCATATCTTTATCTAAACTTTCACACAACAGAAACAATCGCAACAAAAATGTATTCAATATTGTTGAAGTTGAAATTACGGCAGAAATAATGTCAGAGGTAAAAGTGTAGATGTATTTTTAACATTTATCCTCACAACATTCACAACAAGACCTAGAATCAACATTTTGGAATGTCTACTGAAACTTTTGTTGACTTTGACTCAGTCAGATTAGCCAGCTCATTTCACTCCAAAACATTCCCAGTTTATCACATGCCTGCTGTGTCTATTCTACTCTGTCAAAAAGTATAACCAAGGCTTGTGTTGCGCTGCACGTCTACCTTTGTGGTATTGATCAAATCCATTCCAGAAGGAGCAGGTACCTACACAGCTGCTCTGTGGATGAAGGGGATGTAATATAGAGGCAAGTGGTGGATGGAGACACAAATCCCCTTGATCCAGGATGTATCATTGCTGATCAAGCAAAGCCTTTTGGCAGAGGAACAGCCGGAGGGACTAACTTTTTTATTTTCAGACAGACGCCGGTAGAGTGGACTTTTCAGGCAAAGTGCACTGATGTGAGCAAAGTTAAGTAACTGTCGGATTGGGAAGATTTATATCCCTTACTGCTAACCAAAATAGTCATTAATCAGTTAGTCAATCAACAGATAATTGTTATAGTTGGGGGAATTTGCTACTTTTTTTCTGTTTATAATAATCAGAATTTAAAATATTTTGGCTTTTACTTACAATGGTAAGCAGTTTAATCTGGC
Source organism: Ammodytes marinus (assembly GCF_949987685.1). Lineage (NCBI taxonomy): Eukaryota > Metazoa > Chordata > Actinopteri > Uranoscopiformes > Ammodytidae > Ammodytes > Ammodytes marinus. The sequence goes on along the minus strand of NC_137216.1, from coordinate 13,142,229 downwards.
TACTGAGTTACTGGTACCATACATTTCTTTGACAGGGAACATGTACAAAAATACAATCCCATCCAATGTATTGGACCTGAGTACAGGTAGTCCAGTGGTAACTGAAACAAATGGAAACTGGTAGCTAGAAGAATGAAGTTAACAAAAGTTGGCTACGCAGTTTGTAAGGAAAACAGGGGGATTGCATGCAATCAACAACAGTACATAATTCGCCTAAATGCCCAGTTTACTTAAAAAGAGGCTCACAGCGCAAAGTGTACCACATGGAGCAACACGCTTCTGCTCTGTGGCCCAGGAGATGGACGTCCACTAATAAAATTGCGAAAAGCTACATCTGTCAAAGTGAACCCAATATATAATGTATACAGTATACAAGCAATTACAGATCCAAGCTCAATAAGCAGGAGTTTAGGAGCATGCATATTCAGGTTAAATCTATCTGACATAAGTGGTTCTGGCGTTCATTCACATGAGAACTATGGTGACATACTGTATTGTGCAGTCTAAACCACCTTGAAAGTGTGGTGAATGGTGAGTATAGTCTCTGAGTTCAACTCTATTCCCAGTTGTGGATCAATTAGTGAGATCAGAAAGCCCGTCATCTTTCTGAAGAGCCATGTTGGGCCTCACACCTGGAGGAGAGGATGGCAGAAATGAGAGGTCGAGACTCATTTGACACGCACCTCATTTAAAAATTTCTTTTGACTTGAAGGAGAATCCCTCAGAGCCCGACAGATTAGTTTTGCTCAGTGACTGTTGAATTGTCAAACTGCTCATATTTTCTCCTGGACTTTTTCACCCAGGTTGACTTCAGAGTTGGGCTGGGCAATTATTTTCCTGACCTTGAAAATAGTTTTTTTTTCTAGTTTATCTAGTTGTTGTGAGATAAAAATAATTGTTGTCCTGAGATAACGAGAAAATAATCTCGTTATAAAGTTAATTAACCTTTTATCATGAGAAACAGCTCTGTCATCCAAGATAATCAGGTACTTAACTTGTGATCTTAACTTAATGGGGAATTTTAAAAACAAAAAAACAAAGGTTTCTCTAGGCTTATAGAATGGCACTTTTGAAATGTATTATATCCCCAGAGATTCAAAGAAGTGAAAGACAACAATTCCATAACATTTTGCTTTATAATGTATATAAAAAAATTAAAAAAGTAAGCCAAAAGATAACAATAGAAGCCTCCCAAAACCAATGTGTCATTGAAAATAAATCAGAAACCAAACTGACAAAGATTATAACTTTATATTACGATTATTATAACTTTGTCTTTCTAAAAACCTTGTCACTGGTGGACTGTCTGTCTCTGTCTCCTGCTGACAGCCAGTAGCAGCCATTGTGATTGGATGCTGCTGCACTGACTTCCTGTCAGGTTGACCCTTGTGTGAACCAGCTGCTTAGCATTTGCATAATGCCGCGATGACAGCTCGTCAACACGGCGGGTTTACAGGCTCCTTCTATCCCCCTCTCGCTCTCTCACACTACTAGTCCTCCTCTCTTTCTCCCTGCCACTCTCTCTTTCTTTCAGACACAATCTATCCGCAAAGTGTCCTTCAGTAAAGTATCCTTACAGTCTTCTTGGGGTGTTTCTCAGAGTTCAGTAGCATTATATATTCATTATGTCTTCAACCAAAACACCAAACACATTTGGCAGTTTCAAATCATCACATTTTACTTTGTATCTACACCAATAGTCTTTCGCACCAGTTCAAATCTATATTTTTCTGTTAAGGAGCATTTACAGGCAGCAAACCTAACCTGGCTATATAAAGGTTATACAATGACATAAAGGTTAGAGACACAGGCTTGTGATGCCTAGATCGATCTCAGAGATGTTCACAAAGGTGAGAGGCTCTGCGCCAGATAGAATTCTGGAATTGCTGCTTCCAGTTATAGCTTCCAGTGTGATTCCTTGTAACTGCATGGGTGGACCAGGACCCTTCTGATAGTATATTTGTGCTCAGACAATTTTACCAGGTGAAATTAATGTCAAATTACAGTGTATGCATGTGCACACCTTTTTATAATTTCTTAACCATATATTTAACCATATATTTCTTGAGCGTTTTTTTTTTTTTTTTTTTTTTCAATGTAATATACATTATTTTGCAGTTATTACTTATAACTAAAAAAGTTAAGTAGGCTATAAACCAGCTGGACAATCTCTCCAAGATAATCCTGAATGTCTTCCTCTCCTCTCCTTCATTTCACTGACAAACTATTTTTGCACCCACTTCCTTTTTTTTCTCGTTTCACCATCTCTGGAGACTTCAGGTTGATGGACAGGTGGGAATTAGCCATGTGTAAACACTTCACGCATCCATTTGCATCCCATCATCCCTGGCATCACGATCTCAAACACCCTCCACCCCCACTGATCCTTCCCACTCTCGCCGTTTTTTGCTGCTTCCTGCATTTTCACTGCTGGTAGGAGGAGAGAGAGAGAGAGAGAGAGAGAGAGAGAGAGAGAGAGAGAGAGAATATTGTGTGTACATACTTCCACTGAGGGGTCACCTTTCTAGATGGAGAGGTAATAAACAGCTGCAGAGAAAACTGCTTTGAAAGTTGTTTTTTTTGCCCAAGAACTCAGAAATGTTTGTAAAAGTGAAAGAAGCTTATACTTGAATCAATAAATGTTAAATAATTATTTCACAGCATTATTAGCAGAGACTGAAAAACAATTTCAAGCTGTTCATCACTGTTTCTTAATGTGTAACTGTAATTACTTTTCCTCTGTAACGTCATCAATTACAATATTAAAATGTATTAATTACTCTAGTAGTGCTATGCTACTTTGACACTCAAGTAATTAGCGCGTTCTAAATATAGCAGTTTTAATATTATTCCCTGTGCGTTTGTTAAAAACTGGGCTGGTACATTGTAACTTGGCACAGGTGCTAGCGGGCAGCCTCTGCTTTCAACTCCTATTAAGTCTTGTGAATAACTGTGTCTCCTTACTTGACTAGGTGACTAGGTAACCAGTGCTACTTGGGTGTGTGGGAACTTTCAGCTTTATGTTGTATAGCCAAGATGCATGTTGGGCTGTACCTGTGTAGTTGCTGGAAGCCATCTTTAACAGAGCTGTGTGACCAAACAACCTTTTAGAGAGTAGTGTAACCCCATTTGCTGTTGAAACCAGATGATGAATATGAGTAGATGTAAACTCGTTCGATTATTATCTGTCCCCTAAAATTGTGTGACTGCCTATGAAAACAAACTGATGGTGCCCTCAACAAACCAGCAAATCCTTTATCGATGCCCTCATGAAGTGTTGGAGAAATAGATTTGTTGTCTGTGTCAGACTGTTTGAATTCCCGACAAGTTATATTGTAGTGACACACATCTCTACAGCATGTCTAATACAGTATGTTAACATTCTGCAGTGGTCTAAATAATTGCATGTTAGCAGTTGTGTTTTTGTCTCATATTTTTTTCACTTGTGCTCTATCCATCTATTTCTATTGTGTCCCTTCCCCAGGAGAGACAATCATGCTGGTTGGATGCAGGCAACAGTGCTATTGATCTGCAGTCATTTTACTCACCAAGTTCAAAGTTATCGATTCCCCCTCAGATGGTTGGCCACTCAACAAGGGAGAACACTGAATCGTGGGAGCAAAATACAGTAAGACAACACAAGAAAACATCCACAAGGTCAAACTCATTCAATTCCAATGTAGAGGCAATAATAGTCCATTTTCTTTCCATGGGGGAGGGATACTCCGATCAACAAGAATGCAGTATGTCACCTATATGTACAGCCATCTAACTATACACATACACCCTGAGAGAATTGTTATTATGCGCTAGAAGACAAATACAACAGATGCAATTTGACAGTTTCCTTCTCATGTAAATATGTCTTGCTTTAGTTTCTTTTCTGTTTACTGTATACTGAATTGTTACAAAGGTGTGCATACCATGTGCAGTGCCTTACGAGGCAGGCTGTAGTCATGCATGTGATAAGTACAGGGAGCCCAGAGTTTTATGGCCCTATTATCCTCTCTTTGGTAATAATATAACAAACCATTACTCCGGCCAACCCTGACATTAATGCCCTACATGAACAATAATTAACTCGAGACACTAAACCACATGCATGAGCAGCTTTGCAGAGAAACACATACAGTGCATGCACATCTGGAATATATATGGGTGTACATGTTTATGATCATTTGTTAATTTTTGGGATATTTTGCAGCATTGCCGGGTATGCTGCATACACATGTGGCCAGATATTAACTTTGATACCGTTTATTTGACTCCCACGTTTCCTTCCCACTCCGATCACACACATATTTTCTGTTGATTAATTTTTACTTTTTACAAAACAACATGTAATGTTAGGGGAACAGTTCCACTTTGTTCACCCTGCCTCAGTGTCCCACCCACTCTCTCTTCTTTGAATGAATGAAAATAAAACATTTATATCACTTAAATAAAATGGGAATTAATTACAGTAATATTAAAATTGAAATAAAATAGATTTAAAATAACATAAAATAGGGCTCCTCTTACACACAGATACTACTGCCTTTTTTATTTTCATTTAATTAACAAGACTGAAATTAGATTCCCTTTTGTGCCTTATTATTTTGTCAGCCCTTATCATCAGTGCTTACCCAAGCGAAAGCCAGTAAACTGCTATGGAAATTAGCAGGGAATGGGTAGATAAATGTCCGTATTATATGAACAAATTATAGCCTTACCCCGAGCATGAATGAACTTGCACACTGAGTATTTCTCATAAAACGAGTGAAAATTAAAATATTCACTTGAGTGAGCTTTGTGGTTGAACAAGCAGTGGTGTCTGGTTTTTCCTTGTATTGCACCATGATAAGGCTGTTGTGGCCGTATCATGGTGCAATACAGCCCTAAGTATAAATCAAGCCATGGCACACGCTGCGCTCACATTTCTTCTTCCTGATACAGGAGCATGCCTGCGTTCCCTTGTTTCAGCTGCCATGGCACTGTGAGTTTGAGCACGTCCTAGTGACTGACAGGCAAGCAGCAGCTCATGCAAATCAGCCAGTAGTACCAGAGTTGAACCCCTACATCTGTCTTGCTCACTTCACATCTGCACGGCTCCCAGTACCAATTACTACAGCCTTTCTGTGTGCATGAATGTGTGTTTGTGTGTGAGTGACCTGCATTTTGACTACATCTGTACTATTGCTATAAAGTATTGCCATCTATAAGCTAAGAACTGAAACAGTTATTCAGATTCAGAAAATTGTATAAAAGCGTTGTACAACTGGCTCAACATACAACATACAATGCAAAACAAACTCGGACAATAAACAATAAATATAGTCATATGTAACATAACATATCACATATGACATATGTGTTATTTTATACAGTGACAAAGTGTGCTCGTGTCGTCCTAGAAACCATCTATCACACAGGGCCATTCCTTGAACAGTCGAGCTGCGTTGTCACGATGCAAGTGCTTTTCCACTGCACAGCACAAAAAGGTAAAGTTTTTTACTTAATGAAGCTTCGCTAACTTAGTGAAAACACATTGCATTTGCTATGTCTTTAAAGAAAGCATTCAAGCAGTTAGCCTGTGGAAAGCTTTTAAACATTATCTACAGGAAATGTTCAGTCAGGATCAGCAGGTTTGATTCCATTCCATTGAGTTTTTACTTACTTACAAAGAGTGTCACTATACACTACTACTCTATCAATCTAGCTGATTGCTTAAAAAAGCAATATTTACAATTAAAGTGTTTAATTCTAAAGAAACTGACATAATAAGATGCCAGTCTTTGCCTTTTTGTCACTTCGAAAAAAAATAGCAATGACAGTCATGGTTAGAAAGTGATACCTAAATCTGAAACAACTCATGAATCAAAATCAATTATTGATGTATTTACTTTTTTTGTTGTCTTTTTTTAGTCATGATATTCATATCCTAAAGAAACACTTAATAATTTGAAATCAATGTTACATTTTTCCATGAAAGTGCAGAAATGTATATGATTCAGACCAAATTTGCATTTAATTGCGGTTTACTTCAGCAACTAATTATTCTAACTCATGCATATGTACATTCAGTACTTATTTTATTCTTGCTTGGATTTTCACACATTGCAGCACAAAACACATGCTAAGAAGCACCGTCACAGCTGTACTCTTGTACCACTTAATGAAAATAGCTCTCTGCTCTAACAACTGTAAAGCCTAGGACGTCGGGGCTTCGGCGGGAAGATTGCAGCGAGCAAGTAGCCCTCTCATCTATCCTCTGCAATCTGAAGGTGCCATCTTATTCTCAACAGATGGCACACAACACCGAGACCGACTGAATACCAATTTAGATCCCCCATCTGTTTTCCCCTGCTTACGTTCGATAGCAGACACTCAACAGAGTGTTAAGATGTTCCTTCTTTTGCACGTCTCTTTTTGTTACTGCCATGTTAAGAGTGATTTCACCATGCTCTCTGCGCTTGTTTTATGGTGTCTTTTTGGTTATCTTTGTTTTTGTGCTTGTATGTGGACTTGGGCAGGCAGTCAGAAAGTCCCTCATTCAAAAGGTATTCAGAAAAATGTGCATCCTTGCTCTTGAAACTTTACAAGCCCACATGCAGTAGGCTTCTAAGTGCATATAGCCAAAAATGTGTGCTCAAATGTAAATATCATCTACACGTATCTGGCTGATATTCAAATGTTAATTTACAGGCTGTTATTAGTCCTTGACTGATTAATCAGCTTTGCGTGTATATCGCATAGTCATCGACATAGAGGGGTGACTAGGTTGTGCTAGGGTCAAGAATATTGAGAGAATGAGTGCAACAAAGATGGATTGGTATGAGTGGCCTCTATACCCGCACAAGTGCCATCACTTTGCCTATATAACTCTTTAACCTTTGCTCCCTCCATCCCTATCATTTACCCTCCGCTTATCTTACTCTCATTATACTTATCTTGCTCTCATTATACAAATCATCATTTAATTGACAGTATTAACCACATCTCTTTTACCTACATTATGACTTAATGTGCTTTAATGGTGAAGGTTATATCGAAGTATAGGGGCCTTGGGAGTAACATGGTGTGTACTGGCTGACAGGGAAGCCACCATCGGAGTCAGTGGGCAAATAAATAGTTCTAACGATTGCCTCAGCCAGTATGTGTTATGGGAAAGCTGTACAGACATGTGAAGCAGATGGGCAAATAAAAATAACAACACATTATATTGACCACATAAACTCTGTATGAGCACGATTTGAAGGTTTGTTTTGGGCGTGTGTTTTCTATAACACAATACACACAAGTGGGGCCCGTCCGCGGAGCCTGTCCCCACTGAGTGCTAATGAGGGTGGGGGGTGGTCATAAACACTGGAAAGCCTCCCGTCTTCCAGAGTCCAGGGTCAGCAGGGCCACCATCTTAAACTGATGAATTAAACATCAGTCTGTCTGGCAGGTATAAATATTTCCCTTTCCATTCTGACTGGAGCGCTGTGACACAAAGGCCAAAGTCCTTTCCACAGGATCCCCAACACAGTTTGACATGGGGATGGGGGACGGTGATTGTCAGCGGAATGGGATAGAAGGGTGAAGCGCACTTGTAGAGTATAGCTTTCCTATTAGGGCCGTGAAATGATGTCCTACTGCAGAGAGAGGAGGCAAGCAAGGAAGGAGGAATGTGTGTGTGTTGGTTTTGGAGGAGTCAATGAACAGAAATCCTGACTGCTTCTAGGCATGACAGAATGGTACAAGCTTTTCTCATGCTGAGTTCTGCTGTACCCAGATTTGACATTCTGCTGCGACTTCATGAAGTTTCACACTCTTATTTGTGCCATTTCAGTTGCCTTTCACTTCCCTAAAATAATTGCTTTTTTATTGAAACTTTTTTTTGCATCTACTGTACAATATGACACTTGAGTGTAGAATAGATAATGAAGGGGGAAAGTGCAATGACATCAGAAAAAATGTAGACTAGGAGCTTAAAGGAGAAGTGAGATAGTCCTTTTAGCTAACTTCCTGTCAGTGACTGCAGTTAAACTCAAAATGTTATCTGGCCATTACTGCAAAGCTGAATGACTGGGAGACCTGTGTTATGAACTGTGCATACTGTTTAAGTGATTGCTTTATGAAAATAGAATGATATCATTTATGTTATCAGAAAATATCACTTCTTCATTAAGGCACTGAAACATCTTGGAGTGACACAAGTGGTTGTGACAGTGTTTCAGATCATTTCAAAGTTTTGGCATTATGTGCCATGATTCAGTATAACTGACAACATCAACAAGTGACAGCTCCATAATGCAATCAGCAGGTAGCTACATGTATATTGGTCCATGGGTAAACATGACCTGGTACAGTACATTAGTGACATTACACAGTTTACAGTAAGAGTACTTTCAGTTGGGCAACGGAAAGTGCTGTTGTGGTAATACCTAATGATAATTTTTAATAATCTAGACTTCCATTTTGAAATGAAACACATAGTAAGCTAACAATGTAGAGGATAGTGTTTAATACATACTGTATAACTGAAATAGATATAAATGCAATTATTATTAACCTTTATTTAGGAAATCCATTGAGACAGAGGTCTCATTTTCAATGGTGCCCTGGTTACATAGAAGTATACATTAGTTAAAGCCTACAGACATACTTCACCCATCAGTACTTAATGCGTGTTTGCACTAGATGAGTGGTGCAGAAATCCTTTTAGCACAATAACTGGCAACACTTAACAAGACTACACACAATACATATTCCCAGCATCATCCAGTGCAATGCCCATTTTAATCAGTTCCAACAGAGTTGACGATTATTTTTCTCTCTCAAGGCCTGCTTTCTTGTTCCATGCCTGACACAACGTCTGTCTCTTCCTGGTATTTCCCCATCTTCCCCAGTCTTCAAGCTTTACAGTTTTGTACTGCTCTGGTTTCTTCCTAGGGTCTGAGTATGAGAACAAAGGCCTTTTTGTTTGAAATCACAAGGTCGGATGGAGGTCAAGCCAATAAAGGATCAAAGCATGTGTTCCCGGGCGCTGAGGAGGATCCGCTGCCTTTGATCTCCACCTTTCTGTGGACAGGATGGTGGACTGCTGCTCGCTGCCTTGGATCTGTGTTTACTTTACCTCAAGGGGACTTTTCTGGAAGAGAACTGTGTATCCTCCGTCATCGTGTTAGGAAATGAGGACAAGCACAAGCAAAAGGATTTGGCTATGGCGAAATGAAATGACTCGGGTTAAGTTCAGAGGTTCATTAATCACCAATCATCCATGTTTGGTGAATATTAATACATAGACGATTTTTTCATGTTGATTTAACACGGATGATCAGGGCTGTCACTGTGGTAGCACTGAATGTCTCATAGCAAGATGGTAGGTATAAAAGAGACAGCTAATGATAGCCTCTTCACAGCGTGCAATGGGGAGTCAACGGCTCAGGTAATGATAAGCAGTTCTTCAGAGTTGACATGTGGTTAAAGGCAATTCAAGATATATGAGTTTGCCGACAATTCCAATGAATTCAATACAATACATTGTTTTGGTACACATATTAGCAATGTTATGTTTGCTTTATGCAGGCTATACATTAAAAAACTATTTGTTGAATTTTAATAATGAATATATAATACCCTACGAGGGGCCAAAAGTAGGTTATCCTTCTGTATGTAATGTATGAATGTCAAAGATAAAAAAGGATGCAAAGACAAGCAGGGAAAGAGTGGAAAGTGAGTGGAAGGATGAACAGACACTAACCCTTTTTTGTCCAGAGTACATAACTAGATAATGTAGGTCTAACCACCATTCTTCTGGACTGGACTGTATCATGACTTGACTGTGTCAAGCAAAACTGTGAACTTAATGGGGTGCAGGGCACTCACTCTATGAAGATATTGGAGCGATTGATCAAGTATTGGAGGTATTGTCCTTACCATAAAGACTAGGCAATACAAACACTGAGGGTGTATTCACACAGGGAAAGTCCACTAGTTCACTTGCTTTGGTCCAGACCAAATAGAGTTTAGATATGTTTTGTTTGGTGTGGTCCACTTTCATATTGCCCCTTTTGTAAGTGAAATATATAATTGATATAATATGGGGTTAAAAATAATAAAAAGGCCTTCATATAGCATATAAATAAAGAAGAAAAAAATCAAATTATTGTTGTTTCATATGGTAATAGTATGAAGCCCTGTGATAATGCCACGTTATGTGGCTTGTAGCCTACGATGTGAAACACAATTGTTACTGTATTTTTGCTGCTGGACATGCGGCTCGCGAGACGAATAGGCTCATGCCGACACTCAGCTGATTAAGCTGTGTGGGTGTCAGTTCGGCGAAGTTCAGCTCCAAACTGATATGGGGATAGTATTGACGGTCCCATTCATGGGGAGCAAAATAAAAACACACACTTCTTGCGCAGCGTGAATCTGTTGGCACTGTGCGGGAGATGCTCCCCTCTCCTCCATCTGATCGCTCAACACATTCAGCATTTGTATGCGTCCTCTCGATCAAATGTAATATATTGTTCTGGGCTCCCGGTCAAACCACAACTTATCGTCCTAACAATGGCGACAACAACACTTTCCCATAATGTGAAGCTGACGGCAATTTATTAAAAAATAAAAGACAGTGCTTCCTGCATTGGGGTCGGATCGAGTCCGGACAAATTCACACCACAAACGAACTGCAGCAGAGTGCGTTTGGAAACGCACCGAGACTACCTCTTCAGCTGGGTCTCAGAGCGCTTGTTTGGTCCGCCCCCGAGTGCGATTGCTGTATTCACACCTGCCTGAAAGATGCGTACCGAAGGCGGAAGTGCACCTGAGTTTGTTTCAACCGAACTAAACACGGCATATGTGAATACACCCTAAATGTAGCAATATGAATGTGGTTCTAAACAGTAGCATGAGAGTGTATACCATGTTTAGAATATGCAAATAAATGCTGTTAAATTTCCTTCATCTCCTCAGAGAATTTGTGCGGAAGTCAAGCTAAGTTCACTTCCCAGTCATTGGTACAGAAATAGAAAGGGAACAATACAACACAGGATAAGAAGGAACATATGATACCCTGGTTGATTAAGAAAGACTGAATACTTCTTCCCAAATTATCTGGAGTTTTCTCTTTACCTCCCACTGTCTCCATTTGAAAAAAATATATTAACTCATAGCTTGTGCAGTTATCATGTGAAGCGTTGTCATTTAACTGATTCCTCTCTCATTCTATTTGAGGAACATATTAGCAAAGTTTGAACATTTGAAAAAGTACAAATAGAAGTATTGCAGTATGCACCTGGAAACCCCCTCTTTAGTTGACCCTTGTGTGGAGTTGGGCAATGCCAGAATCAGATTATGGAATTGAAATTCATGCATAAAGAAACAATATATATTTAGAAAGCTCAGCAGTATTACGTTGTCTTATTCAAACCAAAAGAGAGAAATGCTATATGGAAAAAAATGGCTTTAGGATGGTGAGGGCTTTCTATGAAGCAAAATCATTCCCTATAGACTATCAAATAAGTAAAGATGTGCATAGATAAATCATGAAGATAGGCATATACTGTATAAATCATTCTAACCCTAACCCTTCTCAACCAGGCGTATACAGAGATTTGCTAAGGGAAGAGTTTGTCGAGTATACAACAGGCAGTAAGGATGTACCATGGTAAGAGAGCGTTGTCAGGTTCTAGGGCATTCTAGACACACACATACACATACTCTCTTCTTCTATCTCTCCCTCTCTCTCTTTGTTGGAGGGATGTGATTTAGAGAGTGTGGACTGAATAAGTTGAATTCTGCAACTTGAACTGGTGCACTTCAACAATGGCAATTGCTGCTGTCTATGTTCGAATACAAAAGAAGGACCACCCTGTTATTTGTCACTCAATCAGTTACAGTCCAGATAGACACTTATTTGGCTCTGAGTGTTTGCCTTTATTATACACTTCTATTAGGAGTCACATCAAGCATGTTATTGTGTTGCAATTGGTCAGGGATATCTCCTCAACACAGACACACACACACACACACACACACACATAAACATGTTTACTTAATCAATTTGGGGGTATTTACACACACACACACACACACACACGTACAAATGCAGTTATATAGCATAGTTATTCAACATTTTGCCAGAAAGGACTGTGAACTTCAAAAAAATACATTGAAGACTCCCCGCCATTCCTCTCTGCTTGCAGCTGTTTGTGTGGTTGTATGTGGGTGTAACAGTAAGGAGCCTTTCTCCTGAAAGTTGCTGTCTGTGTCTGAAGACAGACAGAGCAAGAGCAGTTCAGCAGTTTGTGCAGTCCAGTGTGCCCACAGACATTCAGCCCCATGGAGAGGCCCTTCTGGCCCTTTGAACTCAGTTAGTATTCACTACTGTCACATGTTTAAAGCAAATAATCACCAATTGCCTCATGGCATCCAGGAGCTGTTCCAACTGAGAGAGAGCAAATACAGGTTAAGAGGAACCTGTATATTCAAGAAACCATCTATAAGAACCAATACAAAACTACACTGTATTACGACAAAGGCTGTAAGTCTGTGGAACAACTGCAATGATGAGCTGAACAAATTTACAACAATATCAAAACTAAAAAAACTCTTCAGAAATCAAACATTGAATTGTTATGACATGGAGCAGTGAATTTCTGTTTTGCTGTTTTCAATTTGATGGTTTTCGTTCATCTGTTCCATTATTTAATTTTTTTATTGTTTTGTCGAAAAGTTTTGATTTGTTTAACCCACGAGCCAAACATCATAGACACTGACTGATTCAAACTGAACATTTATTTTTTTGTAAACAATTATAAAAAATAAGAGGGGGTAGGACCAGAAAAGTTTTTCTTAACTTCTTCCTATCCCTTTTGAACATGAACTATGTTATTTGAGTTATGTATTTGTTGCTTAGGATCCTAAGGATCCCATTTGTTTGTTTTTAATTTATTTATTTCCTTTTTTACTGCTCAATCGTTTTATTTGTTTGTATTATTATTATTTTTTTTAACCATGTTCAATAAAGACTTACAAAAAAAATGTATAATGTTGGAAGTGTATGATTCAGGATTCCTTGGATGTGCTTCTCGCTACATTCTTGGAAATTGTTTATTCTTGTTCAAGTTTTAGGTTTCTCGCTGTATGATGGGTAAATAAGCTGCAATTGCTAACATTTTCAGGGGAGGTTGAATTGTGTTAAATATGCTAAAATTGTTTGCTTTCTTAATTCATGTTTTATTCATTTAAAACTGACCAAAGGGCAAACAGAGTTAAAGCAGCATAGGTAAAAAAATATATATATATATATATATGCATATTTATTTTCTGAATGGTCTCACTTCAAGTTACTAGGTCAAAAGTATTTTCTTGTGTACTCACTTGTGTACTCACTGTTCCATCATGGTTAAGCCTTTATGCAGGACAATAACTGGTTAATCATTGGTCTGAATATGACAACAATTACCCCTTCATTGGCTTCATTTTGAAGCTTGTTTTGATTCATAAATGGACTTGAGAAAAAGAACATGATGGATGGACCGGTTTTCCGTAACCTTATACACCGATTGTGAAACAATTTGGTTAAACCATCAACTGGAAATGTTTCCCCCTGTTTCTTCTCCTTTCTTTCCTTTTCTGTAGTTTATTACAACTTTAAAAAGTTCATCCTGCGCTTTTCTCAGTCACTTGCCTGCCTCAGAGTGCCAAGCAGAATTGGTGATATAGTTTACTTTGTAGAGACTTCATAGGCATGAGAAGACGCAAGACTTGACTAACTTCAGTTCTTCATTTCATCCTGCTTGCTTCATCATACCCTCTGGGTGACCTCTTCCTTATCAATACGTTTGCTGTTGAGACTAGCTCTATATGCTTTCATTTTCCGTGTTTCAGCAGATTACAGTGAAATGACTGTATGACTAATCACATTTCATGTTTAAAAAAGAGTGTTCGGTGCTCCGTCGCCATAACTTGTTTTAATAATTTATTTATTGTCAATTGCAAGAATATTCAGCTTTTTTGCACAGGTCCTGCAAAACATTTCCCCTCTGAAGAAATAACAAACATAATATGGTACATATCATTTTATCCTATTGTATCTTAAAACCATAACCATGCTCTCATCTTATCAACCTACCCATCAATGTTGCACAACAGTGGACAAAAATCTGGAGACAGCAGCAGAGGACGCTCTATGTCTCCTTTCAGCACAGCCTGACCTGAATCCTCCTATAATAGAGTGATGTGTGTGATGGTGTGTATCGCTAAAAGCTCTCTCCACTTCCACCGCTCACTCTCCTCCTCCCAGCCAGTGATGGATTCACACCAACTTCATTTAACATTTGTTTTGCTTGCACCATCAAACTCTGTCACCATCAGAACCTGTGATATTTAAGGGAGGAGCTAGCTAGGCCAGAGCACTAACACTCCACCCCCCACCAGAGGACAGGGAGGCTCTCGTTAAATCGCTCCTTGTCACGCAAGCCTCCACTTCATTTTTTATTTATTTATGACTGAGTCGCTGAAAAGTGTGCCATTGTCATCACAACCTCTGGCGTTTAAAATACAGCCCTTTGCAACCTAGGCTATGGAGCGCTAAGTATACCAAAAGTGTGTGTGTGTGTGTGTGTGTGTGTGTGTGTGTGTGTGTGTGTGTGTGTGTGTGTGTGTGTGTGTGTGTGTGTGTGTGTGTGTGTGTGTGTGTGTGTGTGTGTGTGTGTGTGTGTGTGTGTGTGTGTGTGTGTGTGTGTGTGTGTGTGTGTGTGCACGTATCTCCTTTTGTATTAAAAAAGTTCCTGATCAAGTCCACTCGGGACTGTCGGTGCAAAGTTTTCTGTCTCCAAGCGTGCTGTCAGTGATCATGTGGCTATAGTGAGCCATCAGTCAAAATTAACAGCCTCATCGAGCATTCAGGACGGGCATCAATTAAAACCAGTGGAGCTCAATATTGTTTTATGGTATATTTACATTTTAAAGCTTGATTTAATTAACCCGGGAGCACAGAGATTCCACAGTGGCCCTCCCTCGCTCCACGCCCACAAACCAATGACTTCCATTAAAATATGGACGGGACATAAAGGACAGAGGAAGTGCTGAGTTGGCTATGGCAACTACTTGGTAGTCCATGTAAATATTGAAACCAAGAATGAGAAAAAGTTATATACAGTGTGGGTTTTTACAGTAAATTGTTGTGTTCCAAGAACACAAGGCAGCCATTAAACATCCTGTTGTGGTCATTTCATGTTACTGTAACTACTTATGTGTACCCGGTTGAAAATGACTGCCCCATTATAGCTGAGTTCACCTATTGTTGTGATTCAAGATTCAAGATGGTTTTATTATCATATGCACAACAATTACTGAGCAGTCACTGGCAATTAAATTATTATTGTCTTGGGCTCCTCCAACAGTGCAATATAACAAAAAAAAGTATAAGACAAACACAAGTAGGAAAGTTGAGACTTAAGTTAGAAAAAAATAAAAAAAGTATAACAAAATCTGATGAACATATTGTGTTTCTGATCACATACTACATTGTTTCAATGTTTAACAAGGACATCTTTTTTAAAAACCATTTCACGGTACAAGCAAAAGCTTTAAATACAATAACGATTGCTGCCAATTGTATGAATGTGACGTACTGTACGTTAAGTGTTCCCTAATAATATCCACTTAAAGCATGGACCCCTGCTATTCCTGACTTTTATTCTTCTTACCATCACCAAATCATTATCAAATAAGCAACTATTTCTTTTTGTGAGCGCTCCTTCTCTGCAGCATGCCTACCATTAGGGGACTCATTTAGACCATCACAGGTAATAATAATAATCTTTATTCTTATAGGACCTTTCATACATCAAATGCAGCTCAAATGTGACTTTAATAGTTTAGCAGTAGCAGCCCTTGGACAGCAGGGCCATGATTTTGTTCACCACAGGATAGGCTTGGCCATAGGATGCACTGATTTACACAGGTGTGTGTGTGTGTGTGGGGGAGGAGGGGTAATATGAAGTTGGATGAATGTGCCTGAATTTTAGTCACACCAATTCTGATGACCGTCCATTCTAACTGGGAAGACCATGGGTGTACAAAGGTGAAATTAGGATGGCTTAGAGGAAAAGGGGGTCGACTAGTAACCACAAGGTCGCTGGTTCGATCCCCGGCACCAGACAGGAGGGTGTTATTTGTAAATCCAGTGGTGGTTGGTAATACATCTAAGGTGCCCACCATCTCTACCAGTGTGTCCTTGAGCAAGGCACTTAACCCCAAAACTGCTCCAGGGGCGCTTTGATGAATTGGCTTAACGGATTTTGTTTTTGTTTTCTAATCAGGACAACAATTACAGTGAAAACACAGCTGTGTCCTGTGTACATTCAAGGTTCAATTTGTCAGGACCTGTAAAAATTAAACCATTTTCTGTCCAGGTGGTCCACAATACCAGACCACTTCCCTTTATCATTGCATAACAAATGTGTGGTTAAATAAAAGCATTTAAATCAGTGCAACACCAATAATGCCATCTGCCTAAATCAGCTACTGGCCCAGCTCGGAATATGAACAATTATAATTGTAATTTGCAAGGAGGCTTATTTATATCCCACAATCACATTTACATTTACCAGACCTACAGGGTCGATCACATGATGTATGTGAAAAATTTACAAACTAACCCATTTGAACAAAATTGGTAGAAACACCACAATAAGGGTACATTAATTAACTGTTTTTTACTGTTATTATTAATGCTTAATGAGCAATTTAATACGCATTTACCAACCGGCATGCTCGGTTGATGCTTAACTAAGCATAACTTAACTAAGCATGTGGTAATGGTTAATCACACAGTAACTAACTGTTAATAACTAAGCATTAAATGTTATTAAATGCTTAATAAACAATAATCAAGCATTAACTAACTGTTACATCAATGTACCCTTATTGTAAAGTGTTACCAAATTCCTTATTATATTTTAGTCAAACTAAATTCCATTGAAAAAATGAAGTGAAACACAATACAATATACACATATTCATCATGGCAACACAAAATGAATTGTTCTAACAGTCTGCATGTTGAAATACAGTGATTGTTACCCTTTTTTCTTTTGCATGCCTTTTCCTGCTCTATTCTTTCCTTCTCTGGGGTGTCAGTGAGGATACAGCTTGACAATTTATTTCGTTATTGGGTTCCTTTTCTGGCTGCAGCCTTTGGATAACATGTGACAACCAACCCCCCAAAATTTTTTCGACCAACCCCAACTTGAATTTCTTGCTAGCATCAAGGCCAACAACCATCTGACAACTAATTAGCTTGCTAACCACAATCTAAACTATAGTTTACCCTTCACACTTTTTTAGGGTAACAAGTGTTTTGTTATAAACCCATTGTGTAAAAGCCTAGAAGAAAAATACTGAGGAGCTAAATATTTTCAATTTGACATGAAAAACACAAACAGTCCTCTCACCTCAAATTCAGCAGTCTAACTCCAAGGAAGACTATGTAAGTGACCTCTGATCCCAATTCTGGTTATTTACATACCAAGATGTAACAGACAGCGCCTTCTGGTTCCGAGATATAACGATTGTGACAACCAACCCGTGTGACATATAAACCTGTTCTCCCCTATGTATCCCAAGATACAAGGCTGTTGATTTAAATACTGCTTTAAGAGATATTAAAGTAGAAGCAGTATGGCGTTGACAAAGCTTACAGCTGATAATTGGAAGGAACTGAACTGATGTGATTTCTGCAAGGAAATTGACAGATGTATTGTAAAGAAAATGAAAGGAAATAAGAGGGTGAGTATATGACCATTACACGGTTCACCACTACATTTCAAGTATGAATACAGATGTCAGGGGAATTCGGAAAATGGTCCATTTCCAAAGTAGTTGACCTTTAATTCTTCACTCTGATGGCAGATTATATCTAACTGTATTCCCATTATTATATCCACAAAACTCTTTGTCAATGTAGTGGTGATGTTGAGGCCAGGCAGAATGAAAGTGGCAAGATGAATAGACTGAGAAAAAAGCAAGGGATGGGTGTTGTACAGAAGAGTGAAGAGCACCAGAAATATCTGTCGGTAACAGAAGTGTTTGAGCAAAGCCTGTAGTAACAGAAAGGAACAGTAGAAGCTACACCTGTTATGTTGAGTACTAGCACACCTGCTGCATGCTATGTAACACTATGTATCATTATTTTTGGAGAGCCTCTCCAAATAAACATGAAAACAATATATGTTGTTCCCATAGGTTGACCGTGGAAATGTTTGAATATAGTGTAACGAGTATGCAGTAGAGGCAGGGTTGAGGTTTTAATGCATTTTATTATTTATTTATTTTTTAATCTGTATGACTTAAGATTTCTAAATTTTAAATAATGTAACCAAGTTTTTAATAAATAAATAAATAACAGAGGGTCCCAGTACAGTACATCACACGTGACAATGTTTAAGCTGCTCATGTGACGCTTAACAGCACTGCACTGAAGCCGAATGAGATGCTTCACAGCTAAACATTCTGTAAATGCAGAAATCCCTTATCCATATATATATTATATAATATTTATCTCTATAATTAGAAATACTAAAATTGACATCATGCAATCAAATAAATTGTCTGAGAAAAATGTAATTTACTATTTTTATATCAAATAATTAATCATTTCAGCAGCATTTTAGAAAATGTCTTAAATCAAAAGGTTTTTAAGATGTGATTATCGACATTCAAAAGGTTACATCGATCCATCCGGACCAGGCACGTATTTCTCTTTCAGTTTCTTAGTCTTTCTGCCCTTTTGCACACATCGGTCTCTGACCGCATGTGAGAGACTGTGTCGGAAGTGCAAATTATCCTCTCAGCATGCCCTTGCCCTTGTAGCCCTGTTTTGATTCCTCTGCCCCCCCCCCTCTCTCTCTCTCTTTTTTCTCTGGCTCCCTTCCCTTCCATTCCCTTTTCCTCTCCCCCTCTTCCCCCCTCTTAATTTCCCTCTTCTCAGTGTGCTGGACAGGTTCTCTCTCTTGTTTTATAAGCACCTTTTAATCTCCTTTGGAAAATACATTGTACACAATTGTAGGGCCCTAATTGATTTATACAATGTAATTACTCCGTTCTCGATCGTCTCATAAACGACAAACCTGGTCCCAGAGCCACTAATTAGAAGGGAACAGGATTTGCAGCTAATATAATTCATTATTTCCAAATTAGAGCCAGATAAGTTGTCACAACATAATGATCAGGCGAATGAACGCAGTTGTTTTCTGCTGTTGGGCCTCTTGTTTTGTTCTCCAAAGAACGCAGAGAGCTGTGTTTGTTTCCAAAGCAGTGTCAATGCAGGATCCCCTGGGCCATGCTCTTTGGGCATGTTTGCAAGGAAAAACGAGGACAATATATTCGGGATGTTAGCACTAAACACATGATGAACCCTTTGTGCATAAGTGTTCTGGTTCTGTGTGTCAGTATATACCTGGTGCTTCAATGCTGAAAGTACATGCCCCATTTTACCCTTTTTGAAATGAACATGCATCTGTGGTAGCATTGTGGATATACAATCATCCTTAGAAATATATTTCATGATATTAAATTGTGTGTATATGTTTGGGCAAACAGCTTTTATTCAAACTAGCCCTAACCCCAAACATGGGAAATAACTTAATATCAAATCTGCAATGATTGCACTAAATTCAAAATACACAGGGCCCGAACACTCCCTGGGTTATCGGCTTGTTCGTTAAATGCACCCTCATGCCACTGTAATGTATTGCGTACTGTTTTGCCCTATCAGTAAACTCGGCTGTTGTTGTTCTCTTTGTTGGCGCAAAATGGGACAAAACTACAGTTGGAAGTTGTTCTCTAAATGGAAATCATTTTACCAAAACCATTTGAGAAAGCTTTCTGGACTCTTGTGCTATCAAAATGTGTTATTACTTTTTGATCACCATGATAACAAATCTAGTGTCACGTGTCAGCTTGTCACTCAGAATTACGATTTTCAAGCTTTCTCCCGTCTGACAAAGGTTTGGCTGCTCACGCAACAGACCTGTACACACTTATAGAATGTTGTAGTGCAACTGTGCTGTAGGATAGGGGTATATTTTTTATAAATTATCTAATGTAGTGATTTTCGTAAACTTTTTTATCCTATGCATTTATAATATTGTATCTTGTTATCCTTTTTAATTCTTAATCCAATGTTTAGATAGTATTGTGTCTTGTTTAGTTTTGTAGTATGTATTGTCCTTACCTGCCCAGGGACTACAGGTGGAAAATAGCAGTTTGCTAAAACCTGGTACAATGCATCTCTCCTTGCTCTAAACAAGGTTAACGTTTCTTTTACACATTATCCCTGTTTAAATAAAGTTACATTACGCAACTGAACTGAAATTTATCAGTTCAACAACATAGTTACGGAGTAGGCCGCATGACTTAAACAATTAATACAAATAAGGTATCAGTAGTCATCTATTTTTAACTGGATTATTGATACATACATAACTGACGTAATATACTCATATAATGTATTTGATGATTATATACTGAAAAGGTTTTAACGTAGGCTTAAGATGTCATTAAAAAGTTTGGCAGCCAATGTCAGGGACTCTTCATACTTATTCAAACACATTTCTCAATGACAATCGCAATGCACTCTATGGTGGCAGAAGGTTATTCAGTCATAAAATAATGCTTTAATAATGCTCAAAGACGTTTCTCGTGTTTCGTAATATTGTACGCCGAGATGTTTTTCACTATATGCACACACCACTACATTTTTTTATATAACTGATGACCTCATTTCAGGACCCATAATATCAGGGATGTGTTTACAGCCGGATTTAAAGTGTAGCTCGCAAAATGTTTCACCCAGGACGCACGTTAACTCCATGTGAGAGTCACCATAAAAGCAGCTTTATAACATCAGAGTTGCAGATTGAAGCCCTAGACGGGTGGAAAAAAAACGTAAAGTGACCCTTCTTTTAAAATGTTATACTAATGTTACGGTGTCCTTGAACATGGCACATAACCTCCAATTCTGTGACAGCAGCAACAACAGCAGCAGCAGGTTGTGGTAATGAACGGATGTAACAGCGTGATTGTATTCCCGATGCAAAATAGCTCGCATGCTCAGTCAGCCTTCTCCGGATATGGCGGATAGCTGTAATTTCAATAATTGTGCATATTGAAAGAGGGGACTTTGTGTTTTAGCATGCATGCACAAATATGAACAGCATGCATCAGTGTGTGTGTGTGTGTGTGTGTGTGTGTGTGTGTGTGTGTGTGTGTGTGTGTGTGTGTGTGTGTGTGTGTGTGTGTGTGTGTGTGTGTGTGTGTGTGTGTGTGTGTGTGTGATACAGACAGAAACTAATTCATTCTATGCCTGATGTTTGGGCTATTAGAACAAAACAGCCATGGGGGGGGGTTGTGGCTGTCAACACTCATTAGTGCTGCTGTCAACGTGGCCACTCCAATAATTACTGCCACTGTAAACCCACCAGCGTCACCTCACTCATCACACACAGATACCTGAGATAGCATCAGCCACAGTTCTGTGCAAGGCCACTTGGTTTTTGTCAATTAGCGTGCGTCACAACAGATTTACTAGCAAGTGAATGCTCTATTTTTTTAAATGTCTGGGTGAAAGACGGGGGGCTATTTGGCTGAAGTGTATGGGGTCGTCAGCGGGCTTGATGTTCTTTCATTTTCCTGTCAACTCCAATGAATGTACACGGTTGGTCTGTGGACAGTGTGTGAAGCAACGAGAAGTGAATAAAGGGAGTTTAAAAATAGCTTTGGATGTGTTTGTTTGCACTTATACCGTAATGGCTTTGACATAGATTTTTTTTAACATGGTTTAATATTTTGCATAATCTTAGATTTTTCAGCAATTTATTTATATTTTGCGTAGTCAAGTTGTCTCGACCCATGCTATATGCTGCTGGTAGTCAATTAAAACTGTAATTGTTTTTGTTTATACCAGGATACCAAAAAGTAGTTTATTTGTAAAAGAAAATACGCCAATATATGGTGTTTTTGAATAAGATTATGAAAAAATTTGAGAGTTTGACAAGGCCTTCTGTATAAATATTAATAGTCTAATCCAATTGTCATTTTATTCCAAGTCACTCACATAATACTTGTTGTGAATTCTCCCGGCTCACATTTCATAGTCCTTGTGTTTTTAATAATAAGTCTGTCATTGTGCTTCAGTTCTCTCTGAGAACTTGCAGAATATTAATAGGATAAACCTTAGAGGAGAACCAGCCAACAGGATAATTTCATATTCTTTCTATTTTATTTGATTGTGTTTATAGACCAAGGGCCTGGTAGAAAAAAAGAAAAGTAAACTGAATTTATTTCCACTCCACATGACTCCTTTTTGCCATTTCTCCCTCATAAACAAGTCTATTTTACAGTCCCTAGACACAGTGGTGGCTTTTCCCTTTAGATTCCCTTCTCGTTACAATGAGCGGCATAACAAATTATGTATATACGTTTCATATTGTTTACATGAAGCAGGAGACAGCGTTTGACTTTGGCAAAGCTGTGCGGTCTTGTTTTTCCCCGTTATTGTTTCGCAAGGCCTGCACTGAACACATTTAGTTTTTGTAATTTGACATTTTCTAATACGCATGTTCTCAATTGTTATGGAATAATTGGTTGGCTGTAATGTGCTCGGTGCTCTTACTACAGCGCATCATGAATACCAATGTGGCCTTCCCAGCATGAAGAGACACATTGTTTATGTCAGGCGCATAACAATAGGGTTTCCAGAAACATGCAATATAGTTACAGTAAGGCTAAATTCTCCCATTGGACCAGTATGAGCTGTTTATATTATCACCTGCTTTAATATAAGATTTGCATGAGTGCATCAGTGTGGCTAGTGGTTGATAGTAGCAGTCTGAACTAGCTTTGTCATTTTAAAATGTTACATTTCACAGTAAAATTGGGTTAGTGGAGCAATGTTATGCATTATAAACAACATTAAAAATAACATTTGATTATTCAGTGTCTGTATCACTCTATAACTTTCCTTGAACTGTGCCCAAGGCCAGTTCACATGGTTGCATGTTTAGAATGCTTGAAAAAGCATGTGCACGTCTGCTGTCCACAGGCAAGTCCACAGCTGAAGTACTGAATTATAATCATCAAGGCTTTTAGGCTGCCTTAGTGGAAATAGACCAAAATATGTCTCTTGCATATTGAGGTATTTTGTGTTGACTACCTGACCACACAAGGTCCCAACGTGTACAGGATGAAGGATTACTGTTCTTTTATTTGAAATGAAATACAACTTTTTAAAAGGTTTTTACATACTCAAAAGTTACGTAGTCTCACTAATGCTATACATCCAACTTGTTATGCCGTGACATTGGAAGCAGGAGAAAGCGAGAGAGAGAGAGGAGAAGAGCGGGAGAAAGAGGGAGGGAGAGGGAGAGAGAGAGAGCTCAGGAATAGCCCGGCTGTGGCAGAAGAACCAAGGAGAGGTCGATCCAGGGTCGGTGAAGGCCCGGCGGCCATGGATCCTTCTCTAGGAGGACAGAGGCAGATAAGGCCCAGGTAGCTCACACAGTGCTGAGGTTTAAGAGGGCACCCAGATAACAGCCTGCTGATAGGCCCATACCAACGCAGCTGGACTACAGATAAGAGGCAAGGACTTGTTGCCCTCGACAGGAACAACATTGCTAATTTGTAGGGGACCCACACTGGTATTCTGTGGTTCCCTGCAAAAAAGTTTCCCAGTGATTTCTATTTCAAGCTACTGGGTTGATTTTGTTGTGATCACCTAGAAAGATCAACATATCCTCGTACTTTTCTTTTTTCATAGTCGTTAATGCATTTTGATTTAATTGTTATTGTTTTATGTGTTCCTTCAAGCTGTTGTTGTTTTTACTAAATCGTACGATATCTCCACGTAGAAAAATAAATCTTAATTTTACCCAAACGTTTGGCATAAAATATGTAAGTATATCAAATATATATAAATAAAATATATTTTTCTTTAATTGGCGATTATATTGAAAATGACCTACTATGTTCTTTGAAATGAGTCAATTGGTCAAAAGTATTTTTTTTGGCAGCATTTTTCCAATAATAAATGGCATTGCTATTGGCCCCTAAAAAGCCATATCAGTCAAAGCCCGATTTGGGCAGCTCTAATATTATGTGTATAATTTATGACACACAGCTGTGTGCTGTGGACACTTCCACACCGGAGGCGTCATGAACCTGAGCAGTGCTCCTTTACCTTTCCCTTGTATTGTGCATCAGCTGAAACACAGCAGTCAGAACCTGCACATTGAGCCCCAAGGACATATGACATTAGGAAGGAAATGTTTCATTTGGAGAGAAACACGCGCATTCTCTGATTCTCTCCCGCTTAGCATTCGTCTCACTCTGCGTGTTCCCCCCATGAGCTGTGCTACTGTTGTTTGAAGTCTGCTGAACACTTTGTTAGCTCAATAGTTTGGACATGTTATTAAGTGTGATTTATCATCGGCAGCTAAAACATAGCCTCCCCACGTACTTGTGACTTTTTTTTTTTACTTATTTATTTGTTTCTTTTTTATACTGTATAACTAATTGCAGCCAGTGTTGTGCGTTGGATGGATTGATGGATTGATACTTTATTCATTGTACTTGTGTTTCTAATACAGTAGAGGCCGTCTCCGTCCTGAAATGGACCTGTTTCCATTCCACTGAGCAACAGCCACATTCTAACACGAGCAGATATGCACTGTAGATAAAAGATGAATTGTTTAAAGTTTCATTCATGCAGATTCTGAAAAAGGGAATGCATTTAAAATGGTTAATTTAGGAATCCCTAGCTGAAATATCTTGTGCGTCTGAATAAATGAATAATAGATCAAATACTTTTCTTAACAGCAGCGAGCGTATGTGTTTAACCTGGGTGGCTGCCAGCGTGAACTTGCACTGTGCACGCCTGGTGGAGGTTATCATATTTTCCCAGGACAAATACTCTATATACATACATATACAGTATGTGTGCGTGTGTTGGTGTGTGTCTCACGTACATCACTCCATTATGTATTTACGAGAGATGAATAATGTAGGGTAAAGAATAGTTTTACAGGACTAGTTACATCTTGCTTCATAATTTACTGTGGGCGAAGGTGTTCGGGGAGGCTAGTCACGCAATGGGCGAGTATTCAGACTCAACACTGTTCCATTTAGTCATTCCAACTTACGATACAACCGAAGTTAACTCTCCAACTTCGCTCTATTACCATCTGTGCTGTGTTAGAATAGTATTAAACTGTATTTCAAAGTGTCTCATCATATCTTTATCTGAACTCCCGCTAATGTATTAGACAAGTTTGTGGTGGGGATGTGCATGATGTTCTTCTACTTATGAAGGTAAGTTACTAATTCTCTCTGTTAGACATCTGTTTTTACCAAGGTGGTAATGAAGTGCTGAGACAGGAACCGTCTGCAAGGTGTTTTGTAATAAACAGCTGAGCTTTGTGTGCACTTGAAAAGAGACACACACAATATCACAATGTGTGCTTATTTCTGTTAAAAAGAACACACTGATAGAATACAGCAACACTTTTAATCATCACACTCATTTGCGCACCTGCTGGTCCAACATTATTGCATCTCTAAACTTTTCCATCAAACTTCTGACTGTTTCTCTTACATCCTCTGTCGTATGTTTTTCAGAAGAATTCATTCAACACCTATTTCAATGCTTATAGGCTAGCTGAAATCACTTCATCCATACATGCATTTGTAACCTTGCACCACTCTTTAACTGTCCATCTATCCATTGGATGGCTGTGGCTTGTTGATCAATCTCAAAAAAGTGACCATGAGAGCACAGAGATCGACTGAGGAATTCTTCAGTGCACTTGTGTGATTGTACACTGGAATGTGTTTATATTGACGTGTGTGTGTGTGTGTGTGTGTGTGTGTGTGTGTGTGTGTGTGTGTGTGTGTGTGTGTGTGTGTGTGTGTGTGTGTGTGTGTGTGTGTGTGTGTGTGTGTGTGTGTGTGTGTGTGTGTGTTAGGCCCAACTCCTGCTTGCGCTGTCAGCCATCTCTACCTCTGCTCTCTCCACGGCTCCACCCCCGCTGTTTCAGCACTGGGAACAACTGGGGGGCGGGCAAGAAACTGATATCAATAATGCTACAAAACCCCTGCGGATATGTCCCATATGCTCTGTTATTGAAGATAGAGCGCCCCCTCTTTCACCTATGCATTACGGTGAGGTGTGTGTTTGTGTGTGTGTGTGTGTGTGTGTGTGTGTGTGTGTGTGTGTGTGTGTGTGTGTGTGTGTGTGTGTGTGTGTGTGTGTGTGTGTGTGTGTGTGTGTGTGTGTGTGTGTGTGTGTGTGTGTGTGTGTGTGTGTGTGTGTGTGTCTGGGCACACATTTCATTTAGCAAGAAATGTTTAAGAGTTTGCTCATGTTGTGGGGAACAAGAGTTGTGCGTGTGTGCTAAAGTAAAGAGGGTACGTTTATTTGGCAGCCTTCGGGAATCATTTTCGAATGCACAAGGATGGTTTGGGTTTGGCAGATGTTGTGCGCAACTGTCTCATTTCATGCCCGCCTAGTTTTTTATCCGGAGGTTTGTTTTGTGCGTGACGTCTTCAAATCAAATCAGAGTAAAAAGCAAACAAAAGAAAAAAGGAAAACCTCTCCGTACAACACCTAACTCTGCGATGACTCTGCCAAAAAGGCAAGGAGGAGAGAGATCAGTTTTACTCAAATTGCATGATGTCTTCTACTGATTTACAGAATCTGGGATTTGATTACTGATACTTATTCATCACTAGTGGAGCCACGCGGCGATGGTGGAACGATTTATGGGAATAATTCAGTGCTTTTTCTATATGGAACAACTCGGCTGGGAGCCATGTCGAATAAAAAAGCCTCTGGGTGCAATCTGTCTCGATTACTGGCCAGACACCTCCTTCGGTGCTGTCCTCCAGCAATTAGACGGCACTTAAACATTCTCAGTCAGAGTCATTTGCCTTCGCTCCAACGTTGTGATTTTTTTCAAGTTATTCTCTCAGCCATTGTGTTTTTTCCCCTTCTTTTTCTCAGGTTTGTCACGCTTAACTCTATTTCTCCATTACTTTGGCCCCAGCTCTCTCTCTCTCTCACACTATGTCTCCTTCTCTCTCCTGAGTCACCTTCACTCCTCCTCTTGTCCTCCTCCTCCTCCTCCTCCTCCTCTTGCTCTGCTGTGTTTTATGGCTAAAAGCTGTTATTCCGCTCGACTGCCGCCCGACTCCTCTCTGTAATATTTCATTCATCAGAACAATTAAAGCGTAACATTGGTTTCCAGGGTGATAATTAGGGTTTGATGAGTGAACCTGAACGCCACCGGGACAAGACAGCTTGATTACTCTCATTTAGCCGGTCTCTCTGTGCTATTCCAGGGTTATTATCCATTGTCTTGTCAAGCAAATAGAGGGAGAAAACAGCCATGAAATGGGGGAAGAGGTGAGACCCGCAGAGACAGATAGGAATAGAAGTATACAGAGGTAGAGGAAAAGAGTCATGGGAGAGTTTGCTGGAGATGAGTGGCCTGTAATAGGAGCCGGTCTCTCGGATAGCGATACACCACATTAACTCCGTCTCTTGCTGCCTTTCAGTAAAACACCCAGTTGGCATCTCCAACTCAGTGGCCATGCACCAGGGACCTTCCTACAACTTTGCTCTCTAAAATTCCAACTTTCCGGTTGTACTCTGTTGATCACTCTACTTTTACCATGTACCTGTATAATTACTCTTGTTTAAGCCTGCACACAAATTATATTCATGAGACAGGTCACCTCCATCTCCAAGCTGATAGAGAAGCACGCATGCACCAAACCAAATGCTTATGTAAAGTGTGATACCATGATACCATGTTATTTGATCAAAGATAAAAGGAAATTATCGCATAATGATATACTTGTATAAAACTCCTTACTCTTACATCAATATGTTGTGTTTATTAATAACTCATCAATGAAATGCATGCATCCTAAATGCTACCTATTTTGACCATTCTTTTACATTACGAACATTTGACGTACACAGCGACTTGTCATTGTGATGCACAAACGAACATAGACTTTCCATGTAAAGTAGCATTCTACATTCCAGCTGCTGATTGATTCTGCCCAAAAGGGTCCTCATTGCAGCAAATAATTCAAATCACCATCAAGCGCGCATGAATTAACAGGCTTTGGCATTGTTTAATATGCTTCAAAGTGACTGTGTTGTTTTTGCGCCGCTTCAAATCCCACACATTTGTCTCAATTCCAGTTTGCAGGGGCATGGTGGGACACGTGTGCGACACTGTGTGTAACGTGTGTTTGTCTCCATGTCAGAATTATTTATCCCCTGCTAATGTGCTGTATAAATTCTCTCAGAAGAACCAACCCATCGATTCACCTGACCATAAGCTATTCAAGGTTGTGACCAGGGAGGATCAACCAATGAAAGAGCCGTTTAATCTTGACCTCTTGAATACCAAGCAGCTTTTTTGGTCAATATGTGTGTGTGTGTGTTGGTGTTTTTTTGCTGTGAACCTTCTGCATGTATTTCTAAGGTATGCATGAGTCAATACACCAACCAATAGACAAGAGTGAAGATGTTAACACATGCGTGTGTGTGTGTGTATGCGTGTATGTGCTGCGGTGAATGGAGAACAGTGGGATTGACCCAAATGCTTGAGAAGTTTGCATAAACTTGACAGGTAAGCAGCTGTCGGCCATTTTTTCTGGATGCTAATGTTGTTGACCTTCCGGGGAAGCTGTTTCTCACGGCGTGCAGCACTAGAATAATAGCTGTATGATGTTTGAAGCTGCATCTGACCTCTCCGTGCGCACACAAAAACAGCTTTGTGGAAGTGGAAGTAAATTGCTTCCAGTCCTTCTTCTCTCTCTCTCTCACTCTCTCTCTCTGTCTCTCTCTCTCTCATTCTCTCTCTCTATTTCTCCCTCTCTCGCTGTCTCCCTTTTTTTCAGGGCAGCTGAGTGACATTTCATGGGGGCCGTGGCACTTACATCTCAATAGTAATCACTTCAAACTTGTGACGCTCCATTTGCTTAACGATTAAGCACAGAGAGGAGGCTGAAAGAATTTTGCTGTTAATTCAATGCTTTAATGAGCCTGCTAATTACAGCTAAATGTTAATGAACAGTAGGTACTGCAATTCAGAGTCAGGGAAAGGGGGTCTCCACCTAAACCCAATGGGAGGTCACAGAAGCACTATGGTGCCAGGTGATAAATACGAACAACACAGAAACTACATCAACAATAACATGTTGTGACGGCTCTAAAATAACAAACATATACTAGGCACCCATATGGACTAAAATAGATATGGTTGATGGAAAAGATAAATTTTCTCTCATCTTTAAAGATCATTTTCAGGGCAGGAAGTATGGAATGGGACATACAGTATATATGTCCCAAAATGCAGCTTACATCATAGTCATAATTGTGCTAAAGAATTATAATAATACCAAGAAGTCCTGCTTTACCTGAAGAATAAAAAGAAACAGGATGATTATTTTATTTTTCTAAAGATTTAAAATCAATCTTTACATTTAATTTTACTAAGAAAATGGGCCTCTGGAGGAACAGGTAAGTCATGGAAGAGTGTTAAAAAAAATAAGAGCAGAAAAGGGAAAATGGGAAGAGAAAGAGAGGGAGAGTGTGTGGGGGGGAGGTGAGGTTAGGATGTGGCCTCTCTCTCTCCCTCAGTGTCTATGTGAGAGTGAATGAACTAGAAGGAGAGAGAGAGAGGGAGAGAGAGAGTGGTGTTCCCCCTGCAGCAGTCTGTCTGCTCTGCGTTCACGGTGGCTGAGCAGAGTGGAAGGCACAGCCGGCCCACAGGGAGCACTTGGCACGCCATCAGCTCTGCACCGGGCACGCTCGCCGCCCAGCCAGCACAGCCCAAACACACTAGCACAGGCGATCAAAACAACGCCAAACAAACACGCGCCAAACACACTGACAACATGTGTGTGGATGGATGGGTGGGTTAGTGGGTGTGATGGGGGGAGGGGGCACATGCACGGCACAGCAGCAGCAGCAGTGTGTCGGCTGCAGGGGCCCTGTCCGGCTCACATTAACAGCCAGAGGTGAAAGGAACGCTGGACTATACTGCTATAGGGACGCACCGATCTAAAATGTGCAAGCCTATACCGATACCGATGTGTAGATTTTTTAATGTTGGCCTATGTCGATATATACAGAAGCAGATTAGGGCCACACTAATGGAAGAATTCTGAGTTTAATTCAGAATTTTTTTTTATTATTATTAAGTGTGGCCCTAATCCTCTTCCGTACAATACAGATGCCAATGTTTGCTTCTTCTTTTTTTTTTTGCGTCTGGTTAACAAATAAATTATGTTATAAAAACAATATTGAAATGTCTTCATCACACTAACTTGCATCATGGCATGCAGTAGTCCCCGCTGATTTGCCTTTATCGAACATAGGTAGTAGTCTACTGTTGTATGACACCAATTAAATTAAAACAATAAACCTCGGCATCTGCCATCTGAGGATGTCACCTTATTTGCCAATGGGCCGATGTTGGTGAATAGGGCAGTACCGATGTCCAGCCTATACATCTGTGCATCACTAATACTGCTTTAATTCTACTCCGGCTAAAAGCACATTTCTAATTATACTAACTACTACATACAATTACATTAGAGCTAAGCACATCTGTTTATTAATTTAATTAAAAAAATATGGTTAAAGAGTTTAGTACTTAAATCCTTTGTGGCCCCCAAGGGCATGAGATAGAGAATATATTAGAAACACCTTTTAAATAAAATGCCATACCAATCAATCGTGCTAACACAAGCTTCCTAAAGGTCAAAGATCAACATCAA
The DNA here is from genome assembly GCF_949987685.1 of Ammodytes marinus. Classification (NCBI taxonomy): domain Eukaryota; kingdom Metazoa; phylum Chordata; class Actinopteri; order Uranoscopiformes; family Ammodytidae; genus Ammodytes; species Ammodytes marinus. The sequence continues at coordinate 13,111,393 of NC_137216.1, read as the reverse complement.
AATCAAGGTTACAGCAAACAAATAATGGGTTTAGGCCAACTTACAACACCGACTGTAAGATGGTGCTTCCTAATCACGTTTTTAGCCTACACACCCTAACAAGCCTCCTGTCTACATAAAGGACACACTACTCCTGCCATCAACACTGAACACTGGCATTGGACATAAATCGTGACGTGCAGAAGTCCAATTGCTACTATTGCTTGAATGCTTTTTTCCCCCTTTTTTTTAGGGATACCGTCGCATTAATACACCCTTTTACTCCATATTTAAAGCCATCTCATCTTGGGGAGTGTATTGTTGGAGCAGTGTTAAAGAGTGAAGTCTCTTTACATAATACACACATACACTGTGTGCCTCCTTTTCCACCTTCTTTCTACTCAGGGCCAGTTGTCTGTGTGCCAGTAAAGCAGAATAAAAAGAGACATAAAAGGCAGCACCATCTGGAATCTGTCCTGCTGAAGAGTGAACCTAGGTGGTTGAAGGGGCTTGATTTCCAGTTGATTTCAATCAACTTCTTTACAGCACAGGAGCCACTCTATCAGCGCTCCCCCGACAGCGGCTCTTAGGATGCCTAAATATGCCAACTCAAGTGCCAATGGGATTCAAGTCCCAGGTTTCGGGTTCCCCCCGGACCCCATTGATGATGGACAAAGCAGGGCTATTTATTGCCTACGCCGCCTAGGGCTTGGAAAGTAGAAAGAGCAGTTATTTTGAGGCCCACTTTGCAGCTTAAAGGGCGAAACAGAAACACCTCAGCATGGGATGGCGTTTACTAAAGTGGAAATAAAAGTGCGATGCAATGCAAGACGCAGTTAAGGTTTTTTTTATTATAAGTTAGAAAAGGCTGCTTTTAAGGCTGCTGATTTTGAATCTGAGTAGTCACAGTTCCTGACTCAGAATCATGTTCCTGAAGGGCTACACATTCCTTAATGTCTAATGCTCTATGGAGGGCTGAGTTTTTGGTCATACACATTATGTTTTGATGGTAAATCAAGCCAAGTTGAAGGATTTGTTCAGGTCTATCATGATACTTGCATGCCCACACATAGGTGGACAGAGTGTTTGGTAGATGTAGAAGATGATCTTCAGTCCTTATTCCTTTTTTAATACAAAATTGAGTTGTGCAATTGTGCATGAATATAGACGGTTGTTTGAAGTGTGTTGATTCTGCTTGTTTTTTCTAGTAAGATAATTTTCAAATATTATTTGTTAAAAAAAGAAAGAGCTTCAGCATACACCTGTTTCAGACTGCAGGGATCCTTAATTAAGTTGTGTGGCATTTGGTCATATGATTTGTTAATATATTGTCGCTTCTATTGTTGTTGTTGAAATACACTTCAAACTTTTACTTCATCATGATGTATATCCTTTGTTCATCTGTCCCCATGTGGTTTAGTCTCAGTTTGTATTCATGGATAAAGACACTGTTCCATCTTATGTGAAAACTTAGTTCTCTGTTTTTTTTTAATCAAACAAATTAAAAACAAATTGCAGCTGCAGCAGGGATACAGTAATTTGCATTTGATTAATGTAATAAGAGACTTGAAAAAAGTCCGAACCTATCCTTTAAAAGATTAAACATAATTCTTCCCCAGAATATAATTTTTCTTGTAGAGTTGTTTGGACCTAACTTGGCGAGAATGGGATTCGGAACTAAATTCATTATGTGGCGACAGGATATTTAAAACAGTAATGTCCTTGTTAGAGTCTGGGTGTGTTCCTGAGAATTTAATTTTTTTATTTTACAGGTCTTCAAAGCACCCACCAACTCTATAGCCATGAAGAATCCAATGGCGGTCAACCATGATACACTAATTAATTAACAACTTCCTATTTAATCCTAATTAAACAGGTTGTCAGCACTAGAGTCCTGTCTCGAGGCTTTCATCATTCACCTTTTCCTTGGTTCCAGCCCCACACAGTTTGACTTGTATATAATTAGACAGGTGTGGCCACTTTGATTGCTTTTTCTTCACATTCATTAGCGCTGGATAATTAGTTAAGACGAACACTAATCCTGGTGCTACCGCTCTTTATCCTCCGGAGCTGAGGCTAGTCACGTAGATGTGTGACAAGTTCAAATGCTAGAGGTGCAGCGATACAGCCGCCTTCTTTTTACGGTGAGGCCTTAATGCAATTTTAAATGTCAGTTTAAGGCAAGCCATTTGTGACACACACACACACAAACACACACACACACACACATGCAGGTGTGATAATGAATGTCTCTGTACTGTACAAAGGTATAATGCACTTAATCAAACATGGATACCTTAACATTTGCTTTTCAATGATGTATATTAAGATACACTAATGGTGTAGTGAAGCTGATTATTATTTTTCTTCAGAATGGAGCAAAGGGTTCAATTATGATGCTGCAGCTCTGGCACAAAAAATATTGTATGCATTATGACCTCAAGTATGGAATTGAAGAATTTAGAAAATACTATAATGAGAGTTTCCCATTTGAGGAGAGTTGATTTAGATATTGATAAGACCACAACTAATCAATTTAAAATTACATTTTTCACACCAGGCAAATGATTTGGACATAAAGTTGCACATAAGCAGGAACCAATCATAGTTATAATCACTGTCAAACATCATCATTAAAAAATAACTGTATGCCAACCTTGGGTTAGCAAAGTAGGATATTTGGGGGGGAATGTACATTTAGGAGGGTGGAGGTATAGAGAATATGGGAAATGATGATGGGCAGATGTAGGAGGAAGAAATATAAGAATATACAGAACAAATGACTGTACATTAATAGGTATAAAAATTGTGGCAAAAGGAAATAAGAAGAGCGATGCAGTAAACAGGTAGGGAGGGAGCTTGTAGAAGGAGGACAAGATGAGAAGAGATAACGAAAGGAAGTGAAGTCAGCCAGGGAGACTGTAGAGGGGGAATAACAAAGGGAGAGAAAAGGAGGAAAAAGAAGCGAGTGAGTGAGTGTATTCTTGGCAAGTTCACACGTTTTTTTCAACATTAACTTACTTCTCTATGTTGCAAGAAGCCCATCCAAGTCTATAACAGGTACTGGGAAAGTTTACAGCCGCCTGCGCACCATTAACGAGCCGAGATCCACAGTAATTGTAATAGGCTCCCGCCCGCTGCAGCAATAGCTAAAGCATTTTTTTTTGACGATAAAATAGTTTGGGAAAATATCTCTGCAGTAACAGCATACAGCATGGTTTCACCACACCACTTTTCTCAACAATACAAAATGGCTCAAGTATTAGAACTTTGTGAATGATATATGTCCTTGCTTGGCTCTGGTAAATATTATTGAAGCAGTGAGGGCTGAATGGGAAAAAAGGCCGTCTTTTCTTTCATTAATAAATCACTATCTGAACTTTTACACACCTTACAAACACAGACTGCAAAATAACTCTACAGTGCAGTATGTTACAGGCAATAGTCAGTCCATGACCTCAGAAGTAACATCAAAATAAGTTACATTGTGTAACTGTTTACCACTGATATTATATATACCAGCTATATATACCAATGAGCTAATATTATATGCTGCAGCTTTTGTTTTATACATATACATATATACAGTGCAGTTATAGTATGATATAATTTGATAAAGATATTTACTAACTTTGTATTTATGGACATATTGAAATAAACTGAATTCCCAATGTACATAGGCTACTACTGTTTTGTAAATGTCAGTATTCGTATCGGAATTCAAACCCCACAGTCAAATGGTATTTTCTAAAGCTTGCTAGAAAATGGCAACATGGGAGAGCTGTTAATGAAATCAATACAGTGCTGCTCTGTGGAGGAACAGCAAATTGGTCCATCATTGGTTACCAATTGGGCATCAACTTATTACTGCTTCTCTCAACCAATAGGACCCAGTCTGTCTGCATGGCAAAGAGCCTGGTCTCTGTGCTTGATGGAGGGTGGAGGTTGTGATGGTAACAAGAGGGTTGGGGCTATTGGCTAACACTCAAAACCCATGTGAGGCCTGGCACGCCAAGCAATAGTCTGGCATACCTGCCCCCCCCCCTCCCCCCATCCCCTCTCTTGCTCTGTCAGAATGACTTAAATCATCATAGGGGACACTAGATGACGGATACAGGTGTGTGTGTGTGTGTGTGTGTGTGTGTGTGTGTGTGTGTGTGTGTGTGTGTGTGTGTGTGTGTGTGTGTGTGTGTGTGTGTGTGTGTGTGTGTGTGTGTGTGTGTGTGTGCACGTATCTCCTTTTGTATTAAAAAAGTTCCTGATCAAGTCCACTCGGGACTGTCGGTGCAAAGTTTTCTGTCTCCAAGCGTGCTGTCAGTGATCATGTGGCTATAGTGAGCCATCAGTCAAAATTAACAGCCTCATCGAGCATTCAGGACGGGCATCAATTAAAACCAGTGGAGCTCAATATTGTTTTATGGTATATTTACATTTTAAAGCTTGATTTAATTAACCCGGGAGCACAGAGATTCCACAGTGGCCCTCCCTCGCTCCACGCCCACAAACCAATGACTTCCATTAAAATATGGACGGGACATAAAGGACAGAGGAAGTGCTGAGCTGGCTATGGCAACTACTTGGTAGTCCATGTAAATATTGAAACCAAGAATGAGAAAAAGTTATATACAGTGTGGGTTTTTACAGTAAATTGTTGTGTTCCAAGAACACAAGGCAGCCATTAAACATCCTGTTGTGGTCATTTCATGTTACTGTAACTACTTATGTGTACCCGGTTGAAAATGACTGCCCCGTTATAGCTGAGTTCACCTATTGTTGTGATTCAAGATTCAAGATGGTTTTATTATCATATGCACAACAATTACAGAGCAGTCACTGGCAATTCAATTATTATTGTCTTGGGCTCCTCCAACAGTGCAATATAAGAAAAAAAAGTATAATGTATGAATTATTAACAAATACTCTGATGAACATATTGTGTTTCTGATCACATACTACATTGTTTCAATGTTTAACAAGGACATCTGTTTTAAAAACCATTTCACTGTACAAGCAAAAGCTTTAAATACAATAACGATTGCTGCCAATTGTATGAATGTGACGTACTGTATGTTAAGTGTTCCCTAATAATAACCACTTAAAGCATGGACCCCTGCTATTCCTGACTTTTATTCTTCTTACCATCACCAAATCATTATCAAATAAGCAACAATTTATTTTTGTGAGCGCTCCTTCTCTGCAGCATGCCTACCATTAGGGGACTCATTTAGACCATCACAGGTAATAATAATAATCGTTATTCTTATAAGACCTTTCATACATCAAATGCAGCTCAAATGTGACCTTAATAGTTTAGCAGTAGCAGCCCTTGGACAGCAGGGCCATGATTTTGTTCACCACAGGATAGGCTTGGCCATAGGATGCACTGATTTACACAGGTGTGTGTGTGTGTGTGGGGGGGGGGGGGAATATGAAGTTGGATGAATGTGCCTGAATTTTAGTCACACCAATTCTGATGACCGTCCATTCTGACTGGGAAGACCATGGGTATACAAAGGTGAAATTAGGATGGCTTAGAGGAAAAGGGGGTCGACTAGTAACCACAAGGTCGCTGGTTTGATCCCCGGCACCAGACAGGACATGTCGAAGTGTCCCTGGGCAAGACATTGAACCCCGAATTGCTCCCGATAGTTAGCTTGCACCCTGCGTGGTAGCTGCTGCTGCTATCGGTGTATAAATGTGTGTGTGATTGGGTGAATGTGTACAAAACAATATAAAGCGCTTTGAGTCTGTGAAAAATCAGGGAAAAGCGCTATATAAGTGGAGTCCATTTACCATTTACAGGAGGGTGTTATTTGTGAATCCAGTGGTGGTTGGTAATACATCTAAGGTACCCACCATCTCTACCAGTGTGTCCTTGAGCAAGGCACTTAACCCCAAAACTGCTCCAGGGGCACTGTACTATGGCTGACCCTGTGCTCTGACCCCCTCCTAAGTGTTGTAACTTGAGAGGGGATATGCGAAGAATGAATTTCGATATACCTTGTGTAAATTGACAAATAAAGAAACTTAACTGAACTTAATTTAACACCCAAAGTTTAGTGAAACACATCTAATATAATTGTTTGTGTTCAGTAGCCCTGTTTGAACAAAGTCATAGAACCACATGACGATCACATTAATGAGATGAATCTTTCAGAGAGAAAAACTTTTAAAACGGTCAAATTGGAGCAGGGCACAACAGATGGTTTAAACCAGTTACATTCAAGCCAATCGGCAAATAAGTTGGTAACGTTCAATACTATATCATAATGATTGTTGCTGGACATCAGGCTGCTCCGATGCCTGTTGTCTCTATAGGAGGTCCTGCCAGTGTTGTTTAAACAGCTTCCACAGTGCATTGCCACTGGGCAGTAGCTGTCCGTGGTGCTGAAACAGCACTGCTTCATGTTTCCACAGTGCAGGGATTCTATTCTGTTGGCTCAGAGATAACTTGTCACTTGAGTCTCTGGAGTTTATTTTTTTGTTCTAGCTTAGGGACCTGGTGTGGCTTCTCATAAAAAAATGTGTTAACTTAATATTAGGATAATACCATGAAGTGATTACTGTAGGAACATGCCAATGATGGAGTGCTTATGTAAAATCCTAACCCCTTTTTTCTTCAAACTGCTCTGCATCAGTTGTGTATTTCCTGTTTATGTAAGTTTGTGATGGTGTGAGATGTGGGATTATCTGTCCAAAAGTGAGTCCCACTTGACAACCCTGCTCCCTATCCACGTCCAAGAGAAGGGATACACAGTTCTTGTCGGCACGGACTGCATGGGCTATTTTTACACATACTGTATATGTGCAGTCACAGTGGCATTGTGTGCTGGATAAATAGAATATGCTATAGCACTGATCATTATCTTCATATTTCTTTACATATTTCTTCACATATGGTGTACTTCATTTATGCTGACTTACATTTCTTGAAACATTGTCCACAGAGGAGCATGACAAATTTGGCTAAACAAATCCGAAAACCTCTAGAACAGGTTGTTGTCAGTTTGTCTATTTGTGTGTGTCTGTTTGTGTGTGTTTGCGTATGTGTGTGTGTGTGTGTGTGTGTGTGTGTGTGTGTGTGTGTGTGTGTGTGTGTGTGTGTGTGTGTGTGTGTGTGTGTGTGTGTGTGTGTGTGTGTGTGTGTGTGTATTTGCATGCGTGTTTGTACTTGCCTGTATGTGTTCTTCTACAGTACGTGTATGCACTTAAGTAGTTTTTTTCCAATCAGAATTTGCCTTGATTGGGACATCAAAGCCCCCCCCCCCCCCCCCCACCCCCCAGAGAAGAGCAGTTCATTAGTGATATTCAAGGAGCCCTTTATATTTGTGTTATAGATGGCAATTAAGACAGCATTGTCCTGGCTGTGAAATGCACAACACAGAATAATAGGCAAAGGTCTCTCTCTCTCTTTCTTTACTCATTTGGGATTTTGATTTTAGTTTTGAAGCCACTAAATTGTCTACAGAGGAAGAGGGAGGAGCTGGCACAGACCACAGGAGTAGCAGCACAGAAAAACAAATAGGGTGCAGGGAGAGAGATTGACAAAGTGGGAGGATAAGGGAAAAGAAGAGGCACTCTATGTGGAGACGGATGAAGTGCATTAAAGGTTTGAGAATCTGTAGAAATGGCAGAGATGGCCTTGGTAGATGGACAAAGTGATGGGGAGAAAGGATTAAGAGATGCCAAGCTAAGGGACCATTGTCGACAGTATTGTATGTTGAATTGTGGGGAAGCATACAGGGATTTACAGGCAGGATGTATATATGGGGGTGGATGGGAGAGAGAGAGAGAGAGAGGTGTTCTGATGGACGAGGGAGGTAGGGTGAGGTAGAGGGGAAACCATGTATTAAGTCAATGGGATAATGATGTGTCAAAGCGTGACCAAGCTGCGAAAATGGGAAAATGTCTTTCATCATCACTAAAGTGTCCTCTCCCTGACCCCTTCAGGTGAAAATTAAAATGGCGAGGACTCGATGGAAAAACTGTTTCAATTTACTTCTAAGTGGAGCAACATTGATTGTGGCTTGAAAGCAGAGCCCTGAAGGCTTACAGACACAGTCGGGCCAGTCTCCGTGTCTGTCTGTCTCTCTCTCTCTCTCTTTCGCTCTCTCTCTCTCTGATAGAAATACACATCATCGTGACATCTATGGGTGTGTGTGCATATTGCCTAATTGATTTTCTGTGTTTAATCACACAATCTTTAATTATTAAACCTAATATAAAATCTAGTTGATTAAAGTCCAATGCAATGTCTTTTGTCCTTCTCACTGTGCTTACATCTCCTGTGTTGCGCATGGATCTCAAAAAATGTTTGGGAAGATTCCTCTACCATCCTTTTCCAGAAAAGAATGCATTTTTTTATTTCCATTTTGTTTGAAATACAAACAGGAAGAACAGCAAAAGGTAAAACACACTACTTACATTACGCCACAGTGCACCTCCTATTGTTTGACTGATAGGGTGCAGTTCAGAAACCGTGACACAAAATATAACCGAAGGTTTCCAGCAATTACCTTTATAAAAATGAAATGTTAAAAAATAAATTCAAATCAAATCTGTCTTTTGACGATGACGTACAGTGGCTCTGAGGCAAGACATTGGTTTTGGTCCCAGAGTCCCATAGCGTGTTGTGTGTGCACTAACCCAGCATGAAGGTTTACCCTGTAGCCTGACCTGTGACTTGAAAGCAAGGGTGAGAAGGTAAAAGAGGAGACAGCCCCAGGCATTCACACGCAATCTCACACACACACACACACACACACACACACACACACACAAATGCCTTCACATGCTTTAAGGCAGTGATCAAAACATACAACACAACAACGCAGTCTTGGACTGGGTCCAAAAATGCACCAAGGTACTGTAAATACAACAACAAATGAAGACATATTATTTTGTGGACAATACAGCAGAAAGAAAAAGTTTGAATCCCTGGCGATAGCTGCAGACTGTATGTTCAAACCTAAAAATGAATTGTAAATATTTACTCAAATAAATTTGCGTCTTTTTGAGATCCAGAGCAGCACATTGGCCTTACTGTGGATGATTGTCTGTCTATGTGTATGAGGACGAGGAGTTGTGGTATTCGAGATTGGCCCTCTGTGTGCTGCGTGAATGCATTCACACGGTCATAGCAATTCAACACATATGAATGCTTGGAGAGAAAAGGCATTGTGACACATATTGACCTATGCTGAGCTGGAGACAATATTGATTTCCCAGTCCAGAGATTCCAGAGACAGAGGCATACGTATGGAGAGAGAGAGAGAGAGAGAGAGAGAGAGAGAGAGAGAGAGCATTCTAAGTCACTGGCTGAACAAGTGCTTACAAACAATACTTTCTAAATATAGTCTAAATCAAATCTATTCTGCAAAATGCAGAAGAGGAGCTGTTATTGTTCAGTCCACTACGGTGTGTAAGTGTGCATGTTTACCGTACCGTAGTGCCTATGAGCTAGAAGGCACACATGACTCTTGCACTTGGTGTGCTCTTATGGAGTCTTTGACATATAGTACGCTGTGTGGTGTATAGTGTTCACCTTGGTCAAGCGCAGCGAGGTTAATGGTGGCCACATCATCAGCAGGTGACTTAAAAAGCGTTTAGCGGTTATAATTGATGATGCAATTACTGTCCGGATAAAGGCAAAGTCTGTTTCTCCTTTAGCATTATGCCCAAAGAGCCATACATCTTGATGCAGACTGGCCTCTCCTCCGCATTTCTCCTGCTCTATCAGCTGCCCCCTAGGAAAACAATAATGTTATCACCAGAAGGGTTTTGGTTTACTTTAATTAGTGGACACCATGTAGCTATTAGGTCAACAATGTCAAAGGGCTGAAGGAGAGGCAGCATACAACCGATGTATATTTTATTTTATGTTGATATGTTATTAATCTTAGAATTAGTATGCGTATGCACCTGCTCCTTTAGATACTCCTTATTCTTTCAAATCTATTTGATATGGTAGACTGTGCTGTATTTGAATGGGTCATTGGCCTGATTTGGTGGAACAAACAGCGACTGTTTTCGGTAGGTTTAAATCTTACCTCACAAAAACCTCACCTGCAAACCTATAGGTGTGTGAAATTGTCCGTTTCTACGGTAATTAGATTATAGAACCCTGCAACTTTCCACCACTTTAAATGACGATGAAGTAATGTCTTACTACTACTCATGCACACCATACAAACACTCCATTTTCAGTTCAGTTTATGACATGGCAACAGTTCACTGGAATAATGACTAATGTGGCTAAGCAGATAAATAATCATATGTGTCACTGAGATCAATTCCACCAAATTATAAATCATTTTCATTCAATCATTTCTAAACACTGGTGAAAGCTATTTCTCAGACATGTATATAGTATTCTGAACTTGCCTCTGATTAGATAGCTTTCCATTTCATTTCCTAATAATCCAGTTAAAGCTTCCTCTTTGCTAAACTGAAAGCAATGGCCAGTAACATTTACACTCGCTCATAGACTTAATAACATTAAGTCAGTAAGAACATTTGGAGTTGAAAATAGTTCCACAGACCAGAAAGGTGTTAGAAACCCTAAATGAAATGCTTCCCTATTTCAACAAGTATGGTACTGCTCCATCAACAGAATACTAAAACAGAGGCAAGCTCCTGGTTTGAATTGAAGCTGGTATCCCCATTTAACCCTATGCGAAAAATACTGACCCCCAGTTCAGGTTCCCCCTCACGTTCAACTAATTCAATGATAGGTCAACACAAAACTCAGTCAAGTCATCAGCTGCGTTGATTTGGGTTTTGGATAGCACACCCCTTCACCTAATTAGAGGCTTGTGGGACCGCCCGGGAGGCTGCTGGTGGTAACCTGCAATATAAATACAACCTGTCCATGTGAGGGGTGTGTGAGTGGCACCGAGTTCATTTAACACAGCAGGTGGGGACTTTTACTGTTATTACCTGTGGGTTGTTATGCAGGCAGATGCCCTCTCAGTAGGAGGCATTCAAGTGAGCAACGCACATTTACAGATGCAAGGGTGCACTACTCTCACATCCACCTAGCATCATTTGTGTCTACACACTAGTACACAGTGAGATTGATATTAGTGTGTTGATGATGGTCTTTAATGAAGCTTCAATAAACAATTAACTTCGGAATTGGGAAAGTGGGACTGCTGTTACTATTTCTGCAAATGTTTTACTATGAAACATAGTCATTTTCTAATACCTTTACAAATTTTCATCATAATTTTGAAGTTTTTTCAGTTTGGTTCTGGGAGTATGTGATGGGCATTTTTTATCATATATTTTGTTTTTAGATAAGCTAATACTTAGTAGCATCCCTCATCTTGCTGCATATTGGCCTGTCAGTTTTGTCAAACTCACCTTGCCTTAAAGCATCCACAAACCTCTTTAGTCAATCTAGGTTTGGCTTCCAGGGTAAAATGCTAAGATCATGTGAGATTTCAAGGTTTACACTAAAAGGTAGGGAGAAAAGTTGCCATGAATTTTGTATAGTTATGTGTGCATCCACACAGCTAGTAGCAAAACATTTCAGTTTTTTTTTGGTTCAGGACCAGTTGACAGGTAACTTTGCCATGTACATCAGGGTAACCTTTCAAAGTACTTGCCAGCAACAAGCACAATTAGAAGACAGGCAACATGCTGTCATTTTCTTCAGTTCATTATCCCTCCATTAATGGTTTTTTAGAGAAGACAATCTGAGAATGAGGATGGGTGATGGTCATTATTGTAATCCATTATTTCCTTGTTACACACTCTTCTTGTCAGGCTGGTCAAGTGGCCATAGTTGACACAGTTGTATTACCGGTTTACTTGACAGTTTCTCTATGGCTCCGTGTTTTCTCAGACACACTGTGGGTGGTGGCAGCCAGACACAGAGACAGGGGCTCTGGGCCTTACCAGTTTACTAATTGGTAAGCCTGTCAGCTGGTGCTGCAGTGTCATTGACCTTGTCTTTGCTTTGGTATTTGTCTATGCAGGGAGTGCCACCATCATGCCATGGCCATCAATAGAGGCCTTATGTTGTTCAAAATAAGATTGCCATATGTCCTCATGTGAATATAACGAGGCACTGAAAATGAATATTGTAAGTGAGAGAAACAGTCTGATCTAATGGATTTTGTGTCCTACTTTGGTTACCAATGGTGGCCGAAAAATGAATTCATTTGAAAAAATAAATGCTATTGTTATGCTATTATAATGCACACAGTCTGTCGGTGGCTGACAATATGTCTAACCCCATAGGAATGTCTTCACCTTTAAACAAGTGCCTGTGGATCCGAAGTCGATGTCTTTATGTAGCAGATAAAAAGACATATAGCACAATGTCTAACTCATTTATTCACCCGAATATGCCAGTGAGACGTCCCTTTATGCATGTCAGTCATAGTGAAGTTTTTGATGAGAACAAAGTCCTGGGTAAAAGTTATATAACAAAGCTCACAAAATGATTAATTACTTTCTGTATAGTGATCTCCAATGATGTTGGCACTCCTGGCCCAGTTCCTCTAAGAATGACATACACACTTCACTCGAAGATTCTGCACCTCACAATAAATCAAGTAACCAAACTTCAGCGCTAACGCAGAAAGTAGTGTGCCATGTATGTAATGAGACATTCTGTATAGTAAGATGTGTGTGTAGCATCAGCCTCTCAAGCAGGTCACCATAATTCCACTTTTATTTCTCTGCCTCAGTTTGCATCCCATCATTCATTTCTACTTTCATTTATCTATAATTAATTTTGTGTCTGAAAAAAGCATAGAAGTTGGCGGTGTGAACCAAAGGAATTTAAAAAAAAAGGTGAATATCAAAATTAAACAGGCAAGTCTGATTGAACTGAATATTCCCCTCTAGCAATGACATTCTCTATTCTTAGTGTGCACAGCCACAAGTCATGAAGGAGTCCTATGGCCCGAACAGCATAATGTCAACCCCTGCTGCCAGTGTTTTGATGGATTTCCACTTCCCACATTGAAAAATAATCAAGATGAAGCAACCGATTCCTCATATCAAAATGTCTCTCTTTTTGCACTGCCTCTCTCTATCACTCTCTCTCACACTTTTTTTCTGACTTTCATCTCCCTCTCATTACTCACATAATTCTGTTACCTAGCGCCAAGATGAGACATCAATTCCTCTGCCACTGAGAATTGCTAATTAGCTTGGAGTTAGCTGCTGAGGAGATGGGAGGAGACAGGAGTGGGAGGCGGAGTAGAGATAAGCTGATGAGTATATTTGAATTAGCCTTGGCTCGCAGTGGGAGAGAAACAACGCTGGGAAATCTGAGAGACTTTGGGTGACAAAATTGTGGTGTTTTAATGACACGAGTGACAATTTGCATCAGAACAGCATGCTGTGTTGGCTTCATGCCAGTGTGTTTGGGGTCTGGTGGGCCAGGTTCCACCCAGGGAGAAGTTAACATGGCACCAAGCTTCAAACTAGCTTTGCAAGGTCAGTTGATTAGAGGAAAATGATCAAGTGGCTAAACATGTGTGGGCAATTAGAATTCCCCAGTCAGCTAAAGTTATGGCAGAGACGTTGAATGCAAAATGAGATATGAAATATCTTTAAATAAAATAAAATAAATATTATTATTTTGACAACTAATTTCAAATAAGTTTATACATTGAGTTGCGTTATATTAAAGGCGCTCCGAGGAACTTTGGACAAAAGCGGTAGTGTTTTTACTAGACCAGCTGTATTTCCCGGGTGAGCATACCCCATGACAAAGGCATTAAGAAAAACTATATAAAAATAGCATTCCTGGGGCGCCTTTAGCTCAGTTGGTAAGGCGTCCCCCTCTCGGGCCGGGCCCAGCAGCAGACCCGGGTTCGATTCCCACCCGCGGTCGTTCTCTGCATGTCACTCCCCTCTCTGCCCCATTTCACCTCTGTCTCTCTGCACTATCAAATAAAGCATAAAAATGCCCAAAAAATATTTTTATAAAAAATAAAAATAGCATTCCTTGCACTGATGGTCTCGTTTGCTGTAACGTGTCATTTATGACCATCAGGGAAAAAATTATACTTTTTCAGAAATATTTAAGAGTTCCTCAGAGATACTTTAAGTACACATTCAACGTGAAATACAGTCAATGAAATAAAAAATAAAAAACATTACAAATAATCCTTTTTCACAGGACTCTGTCTCTCTGCTTGTTTTGTTTTTTTAAATGCATGCTTCCTTTTGATATTAGATCCATTTTCCCTCATTTTGTTCCACAAAGGCCAGACAGGGAAAGATTAAATTTCAAGCATAAATAAATATTGTGAAAAGGTCACCTTTCCATCTGTTATTTGTGCAACCTCTAAAAAGTAATTACATACAGAATGGTGTCGGCAAAGCTGTTTGTGTGCTTTTCGTTGTCTAAACAGTGTATCTCCCCGAGCTCATTTCATAAACACCTGAGGACAATGGTAAACAGGTGAAGTAAACAAATCTGATTGCTTGTCCACTAAGATATAGCATCATTCAAAGTTATTAATTATACAATATTGGAAACTGTTATTTTTCCTCTGACTTATTTGGGAACGAAAACACCATTTGCAACAATATGAAATTTTAATCACATTTTATATTTTTTGTTGTGTCGGAGACATTCTCCTCCTTTTTGGATTCTACTGTAAATGTCAAAGTGGCACTTAACACACAAACAGACCATTGTTCCAACAGCATGTAAAGCTTTTAACACTAGAGGTAAAGGCCTACCATATGCAAAAAAAACACGCTGCAGAATTAGGCCTCATGAACTCATAGGCGATAACGCATGCATTATAAATGACATAATAGGCCGTGTCTTCCCTGCGGCAGAGGATCGCGTGCTTGCCTCCTTTTAGGAGGAGGCAACAGAAAGAGGTCAAACGTGACATCAGAGGAAGGCAAGTGATGGCTCTCAAGCAGCAGACACATACCGCACTTTAGAGAGAGAGGGAGAGAGGGAGAGAGAGAGAGAGAGAGAGAGAGAGAGAGAGGGAGAGAGAGGGAGAACTTTCTCTCGGGACTGATTTTAAAGGCCAGGTGGTACTCCATGTTGTCTAACTTTAGATGCAGGTTATATTAGCTCTTCTGAACAGGAGTGTTTGGTTCTGGGATAGAATCTGGTTGTCTCTCAGTAAAGAAGACTATGGGGATCAGCATTACCATACACGCAGAAATAAATGTAATTTGGTTTGGTTGCATACCACTACATGCTAATAAGGTCTGGTTGCATACCACTCCATGCAAATAAGGTCTAACATGTTACTACAAATTAAAGGGATAGTTCAGTATTTTTGGAGTGGGGTTGCATGAGGTACTTGTGCAAAGTTAGTTTGTTACCTTATGGAGATGGCGATCAGCGCAGTCAAAAACAAGAAAAACAATTTTTTGTCAAAGTATACAAATGCTTACCTAAAACCAATATATCAGCTCAATTGTACACTAAATGCCGCCAGACAACGATTTATTTTAGTTTTTTCTCGTGTCTCTTGAATAAGAGTCGAGTATCTGGTCAGTGCAGTGACACAAAACATAAGCGTCTGTTTTTGCCTAAATTATGCCTAAATTATGCACTTAATCCATAAATAAATCCATATGTAAATCTAAAAGCTGTAAAAAATTAGGTCAGCTATTTTGTGTTGTAGGTGAATGGAGTGGAGTGGCAGAGGTTTCTGCTACTCCTTCAATTCCATTTTTACCAGTGCCCTCTGCTTTCTTTTGCTGTACCCCAACCATTCTCTGCTCATGCTCAAAGAAAACTTACCTCTTTTTGCATCATAGTAAATGTGGAGAATGTTTCCACCTCACTATATTATACGAGGCAAAGCTAAATAAATAGACGTTATGAAAAGGTCATGCGAAGAGGCAAACAGAGGTGAACACGTCTAGACAGCATTACCTAAAGTGAGGACACACTCGCTCGAGTTGAAAATATTTCAACTTTAGCAATTATCCTAAGTTTAATGACTTCAGCTCCTAAAAGCTATGGGGTAAATTGCGTCAGGCGAAAATTTGCTTCACCTCTAAACAAAATTTGTTTCACTTTGTATCAGCTAGCTTGCTCATTTGGACCTCAGAGCAAAATAAATCACCAGTGTTCTTATGCAAGTCCAATTTTTCCAAACCAAATCATATTCAACTTCCCCTCTGAACTGCAGACATATCCAGCTGAGGAGCCTTGCAAATATTTAATAACACCTGAAAAACATATTTTTTTTAAATGATAAAGCCTACATTTCTGTAAAGAAGAAATATAACACACCTGGTAATACTTAAATAAAGATATTTGACTTAAGAAATACTAAAATAACGTATGGCAATAGCAATAAAAAATAAAACCTTTTATCATTGCTTTGTGACTTGAAATGTGGGTAGGGTAAACTCCAAGTCGGACATTATAGTGGCGCAATAGTGTTGTTCGGTGCATCAGTACTGAACAATTCTCCTTAAGTGTGGCATGAAGAGCTTTGATGGAGGGCAGCAAGCAGCCAACCCCCCTGCCCGAGTTGTGGTGCACATGAGTAAGCCAGTATGCATTTAAAATCTTAATTTGCAATAAAAAATATATTTTATTTGTATTTATTTTTATAAATCCTGTTTTTGTTGTGCACTCAAGGGAATATCAATTAAATTGGTGATGGTTTATTCATTTTAAGAGTGCTGCTCATCTGTTTCTACTAATGAGCTCTTCATTTGCAATACATATGCGTGCCTAAAGTGTAGCACAACTGAAAAAAAAATCCACAACTGACAGTGTGAACCTAGACAACCCTGTGTCCTTGAAATGATGTGCATGTTCTACTAATTAAGATTTGAGTGGAACACATTTGAGCTTGAATAATGTTTCCACTGAAATAAGTGAGTGTAGGAAATGGAAAAAAAAAAAGCTTTAATGGAAATGGATCTCTCTGGGAAGGATGGACAAACATTTAAAATGGAACATGGCAGACTTCATTGTTGCTGTATTAGTGGATGCAGAATGTCAAATAATTCCAAATGTGAGTGACTTCCTTTTTATGCCCTTTGAATTGCCCTGTGTCTGAATTGTGCTAAAAAAAATACAAATACACTATAGCCTTGATGAGAGCAGGCCTTTAGTGAGTTCGTTTACAAAGCTCAGACATTAGCTACAAAGTCACAGCTTTCAATGGAATTCAGTTTTGGAGTCTGGTGTCTGTGATTCATTTTGTAAGCCTATGTAGCCATGTTTCTCACAAGTCATGTGTTGTGTCTCTCTGTGTTGTTGAGTTGTGTATTTTGGAGTTATCAGGGCCATCTTGGAACAAATAAAACAAATTAATAAAAAAAATTGTTTTAAACGGAGCCAGGGAATGTAGGTAACTTGGATAAAAAACTCAAAATTGTTGGATATAGGCCTACTCAGAGACAAAAACAACTGAAAATAGGATAAAATAAGGATGTTTTCCTTATTTCTGAATCCAACATCAAAGTTGATCAGACCTTTTAAAATGTACAGATTTGTTCCTTGACAAAAGGAACACAATTTTATCAATTTTCTTTTCTCTGAAAACATCCAAAAACACTTTCGTAGAATATGTGTTGCACTGGTTGTTGTTTTTTTCTTTCTCTTCTTTCCATTGACTGTACTTTGTATTGTTTCCATGTTGGCTTGCAGCAGACGTATGGTCGATGTCTGTGTTCTCTCACAGTACTTTACTCTTGGGTAAACCTGCTCGCATTGGAGCAGTAAAGTAGGAGGCAAGAAGTCTTACCAGACAGAGATGATCATTCGGAGGAAGTTTTTCAGGAATGGATCTAAAGAGCTTGACAAAGAATTCTTGACAGCTCGATAAGTTGCTTTTGTCTGCAGTTATGCAATGAATGTAGAAAATGCAACACAGGTGCACTTTGAAGGGGGCTCTGTTGAAATGTATATTACCTGGAATAGCATCACTCCAAAAATGAAGACAAAAATCTCAATACTGCTCATGCTATTGTCATGCTGTACCAGGCACTTAGACGGTTATAACATTTTATCAAATAATTAATTGTGTGTACACATCCTGACAACTTTGAAAAGGTGCCTGAAACATCCACTCTGGGCTTGTGTGGCAGTGTTTTCGACACACCACACGATTGCTGCCGTTTTAAAACCTGAGCCACCTGCGACATGTGCCAAGGTCTAAATGTGAAGCAGCTTGTCGTAAACTCTTTGTTGGCCTCCCAGTCCCAGGTACCATGAGGCTAATAACATTGCTGTTGTTAAAATTTACTGTGTTGCTACTCGCCCGAGTCAGATTCCCTCATTGATTAGAGTAAATCAAACTCTCAACCAAACCATAAAACATCATCTCCCAGTGATAGCACTAATGATCTGGCCCGGGCAGACGACACCCTCTGTCTGAAAGGCCCATTCTGTTTCAAAGCCATGCTGTCTGTCTCCTCCCCCCCCCCCCCCACCCCACCCCCCCATGGCCTCATCACACTTCATCTAATAATGGGAATTTACTGCTGGTCTTTTCCCTTTTTTGCCCTGGCTTGGTGAGATAAACAGGCGATTGATGAATCAGGCGTAATGCACAGGGCTTACGGGCACAGACAGCAAGCAGCCCCACAGTAAATATGTGCAGACAGGATCGGATTTCTGCATTAGCAGTGAGGAGATGCATTTATTTTCCTCTCACCCCAGACTCATAACAGCACTGAGCCTCAATTACCACGTCTGAGAGGTGCAGATAATACATGCAAACGGCACCACTCCCGACCATTACCAGCACATATACACAGTTTGCTTTTTTCACACTGTCTGTCTGTCTGAACCGCACTTCATTGAATGATGTTTGTAACGTCTACACAGCGGAGCGATTATCCTCTGAATGGTGTCTGAGTGTGTGTGTGTGTGTGGGTGTGTGTGTGGGTGTGTGTGTGTGTGTGTGTGTGTGTGTGTGTGTGTGTGTGTGTGTGGCGGGTACGTGTGTTTGAGCGTGTGCACTTTGATGTGCCAAACTACCTGCCAATGAATGCACAGAGAAGAAGAAAAAAGAGCATCCAATCTATGGCTTACTGCTCATACATTTCTCTCATCGCATTCACATCGTTTAAAATTGCTCTACTCCAGGCGAGTATCATTTAATAAAGTAGCATACTTCAAGGTTTACTTTTTCATGTCACGTTCCCTTTTTACTTATGAAGCATTAGTAATGTATGAGAGCTAATAAGCTGCAAGCCAATATGTCATCTATAAAGAAGTGGGAGTAAAAAGTTTAGGAATAAAAATGCAATTTTCTTTATGTTATGGCCTTGGGACTATAGCACTGTATCAGAAGTTAATACTGTGCATTCATTTTACCATGGATTCCAGTCAGTTCAGATGCCAGAAAATATTCGAAGACTTGACTTGGAGATATGACCTGGACTTGTTTGGAAGGACTTGAGACTTGACTGGGACTTGTCTCCAATGCCTTGCTCTCACAGACTCCAGACATGACCTTGACATGTCTTCTCACGACTTGACTTGGGCCCAAAAGACTTAAACAGCTCTCACCAGAGCAAGGGCTGTGGAAAACATCAGATTACTACAGCAGTAAGCCTATTCACCTTCCCTGGGTTTCTCATTCCTTGGATGCCCAGGCAGCATCTCTTGGTTGTTGGACATCCAGGAGAAAGGGCCCCACTAAGCCGGCAGCTTAGCCGCAGTGCAGTGCTTGCCGCCTGGGTAAATAGTCAGCCCATGCAGCCCCCTCCTCCTTCCTCCTCGCTCCCCCCTCCTCCAGCCATTGGTTTTGTCAGCCCCTCAATTGTGTTTTGATGTTTCTCCAGGCCTACAATTGAGCTTCATTCTCAGCAGCCAAAACAGACATTTGTCAATTCATATGCATCAGGGCACTTTGCCTCTTTCCTCCTGCCCCCTACTCATCCACCACTGCCTCCTTCTCTCTCTCGGCTGTGCCCTCCCCTAGTTCGTCTCTCCAGCCCAGCACTCAGTAACACCAATCCAGCGCGCGGATACGAGTGGCCACCAAGCGCCCCCTCCCCCCCCTGCTGCGAGCGGTGTCACATGCGATTACCATTATTTATAAAACTCACTCGGGCTCCGTTGCGTAGGCCGGCCTCTCCCGGCCCTCGGCCCTGCACACTACAGTCAATATTTGCACGCAATCCTGAACTGTTGAGAGTTTCCATGGTGGTGAGAGCCTCCATTACATGAAATATTCAGGGCGCGCCGAGACTCCCGTGAGGCCAAGCGCAGGGTTTTTACTCCGATTTGATTATACGACATGATTTTTTCATGAGCTATGACAGTCCTGTTGAATTAGAGTCAACTCGGAATCCTTGTGATAGTCACGGAAGCCAGAGAGGGAGGAGGAGGTGGAGGAGAAGGAGGAGGAGCAGGTTGTCCTCTCCCACTTTACTCTGGATCTCTCTGTGAGTGTGAGTAAGGGGAGAACAAGTTTAACCAGATAGAAAGAGGATCCCTTCTAGGAAAAGAAATACTCAACAATAAAATATATATCATTTGGAAATGTTCTTGGTATTAACAATAGCATCATGTTATAGATAATAGATCAATTGTGTTAATATTATAATTGTGTATCTTATCTTCAAATAGTACCCCTTTTGCTGAAGGACGTAAATAATTGCTCAGTCTGCTTTAAAAATGGTTGCATGTGTTTTAGCTCTTATATACGGTATAGCTTTTAAAATTAAACTAAATAATATGTTTTATTGTTATTGTCATAGCTGAAATAAACAGTAATGACACTAAGTATACCCATACCCTTAACTGACCGGGGTGTGATAATTATACCGGTCTCCACCCTTCTGTCAGTTTAGGTTAAAGGGCATCCCATTAGAAGATACGTGCATGCACTATGAATATGAATGTACTATGTTACCAAAAAAAAAAGAATCACGTCCATAATTTCTGAGGTGCATGACACTAAGAGGCTGATATTCCCCATTAATATAAGGTAAATGTCACTCCTGTGAGCCGGTCTAGCCCATGTCAGGTCACAGAGTTGCCCTGTGAATCAGACCCCTGTTTCTACAGCATCGCATTCACATGGTAATTCCCCATGCAAAATGTGTGCTGTGACATATTGTACTTTATCTGTGACTTTCCCCTCGACACGCTCTGGCTTTCACCAAACACTCAGCAGTAATTTACTGTAAACCATTTTAAGACAACAGTAATTACAACTAAGCCGTGCAGGATATCAAGGAAGTGTTGGTTTAAATGGTCAGCCTTGTGTAAATGGTTACATAAGGGAGTCTGAAGGAGAGAAAATGAGAGAGACAGAGAGGGGTGGGGATAATTTATAATTAAGCATTTGATGATAACACTGGTGCCACAGACAGTTATGGTATTATAAGCGTAAAATGATCGTTAGTGGCTTCAAATGGCAAAATCAGTCATGCTGCCGTATACAGACAGCGCCTGTGTTGAACGGAAGTTAACAATACCGGCTGTTGCTGTGCATTATACATTTTCTGTGAACGTTGGCTTGCAGGACCTGATATGTTTTACCCATCGCGCATGCAAAATGTCCAAACAACACTAAAACAGTCCATTCTGAGGGGGATGAAAAATTCATTATTTACTTACTGTATGTTTGGACCACATTATACAAATACACATACCCACATGTTGGGGTTAAAA
Organism: Ammodytes marinus; assembly: GCF_949987685.1. Taxonomy (NCBI): domain Eukaryota; kingdom Metazoa; phylum Chordata; class Actinopteri; order Uranoscopiformes; family Ammodytidae; genus Ammodytes; species Ammodytes marinus. The sequence goes on along the minus strand of NC_137216.1, from coordinate 13,089,813 downwards.
TGAAATACACTGACTCGAAATGTTGGAATGCTGTGTGTTCTTACTGTCAGGTTAAATGTCATCACTTGTTCACTGGTTCTGGTGGGGCTCTCCCAAAAGAATGAGAAAAAAAGGGAAAAAAAAACTATCCTCCCAAGCACATGTAATACTGTGGGTGGATGCGCTCAGTAAGTGGATCTCACTGAACTGCCATGCCCTCGCTGCTGCATCACAAATGTTTTGCTCCCGATGTACCCATCCATCCCTTCAACTACCACATTTTATTTTTATTTTTTTATTTCAGGTAAAGGCACCAAATACGGCTAATGTTAGCGGACACACACAACACTCTCTCACCCAGTTCCCTCTGTATTTGTTTCACGGTGATTATTTGCATGCATTTGATTGCAGTTTACCAGATGGATTCTTTTAAGATTACCTCATATTTGACATCTCTACCAGAAAATCCCACCTCATGACGTAACCTTCCCTGTGTTGCTCAGTGATGGAGAGCTGCTGTGATATCCTTCAGACACTGTGAGAGTCTGCTCTCTACAAGGACAGTCAAGGTCATTCTCAACACATGCCTTTGGTCCACTGCACCAGATGATTGTCAAGCCAAAGCCAACGTCATCGATTTGGCCTTTGGATTCTCCACAAATGCACATTCAAACACATGTGTGTACACACGTTCAAAGACACCCACACACACACAGACACACAGACACAGACACACACACGCACACACACACACACACACCCACACACACACACACACACACACAGCGAGAGTGAGAGATTGTTGGCTCATGGCTTTAACAGACGAACAATCCTGGCTTCCAAAACCCAGACCTGTTTATGTGCGACCCAGCTTGAAATTAAATTATTGGTCAGGGCCCACCAACATTGAGAGTGTGTAAGAGTGTGTGTATTTAAAACACACACATACGATGTACGTACACACACACAAACACACACAAACACACACACACACACACTGGATGCCAGCCAGGGTGGAATACTGATGGTAGGACTTCTTCCTTTAATAGCCTTGCTAATTATTGTCCTTAGCTGCATGCTATAGTGACTACAGTACTTTTATAATATTGCTCCTTCTAATACAGAAGGTTGAGTTTCCATCCTTTTTTTCATGATCATAATTCTTGCATTATATTCAATGAATTTATAAATGACATCAATGTTGCCTTTATCTGGTGGCTTGAAAGGCCTGTAAGTGAGGTGATTTTAACATATGGCCAGGGCTGTACGCTTATTTTTTCAGGTGGTAGCACTGGTGCTAGCAAGCAAAAAAATTCAGTAGCACAAAAATAAATTTGGTAGCACACAAAGTAGGCTATGATTGATATGGCTCAAAGTGTAATTTTCATCATATAATAAAAAAATTAGTTACTTGTTGATGTATAAAACATTTGTTTCAGTATAACATTATACATGTATTATATTCTATGTTTGAGAGATTAGTCAATGTAGCTCATGTTGAGCTGCCGGCTGACTTAAAATGAGTGTCATTTATACATTTAAATTTAAAAAATGTACGATGATGCAGTGAAATTGTATTAATACTACAGATTGTTCATGAAAGTATTGACAAAAATGTTGTTGACATAAAAATGTCACTCACCGATCAGTTTAGCTGGAGAGGTCACCAGACTAAAACGTCCTAGTTTCAAAAGTGCTGGTCTGGATACAGAAACAGTTTTAATTCAGGGGCGTCCTACTTTTACGATGTGCATACTTTAAAACTACAAACTCTTTATAATAAGGATAAATAAAAATATGTAATGTTAAAAATAAACCAAAAAAATTCTCCGATTTATTTACGAACTTACTCCAACAGAGGCAAACTTTCCCCATAACATTTGAAACAAAACAAATAATAATACAATATTTTAAACTAGTTTGTTGTCAGCAATTTGCCTCATTTTGGTTGATGTCTGACCTTGGTAAGAATGCATGGGAACATCGGCACCATTTGTATGCATGTTTTTGCAGCCTTATATAAGTATTTCTCACAACACATTTGCACACAACACATTTGCACAATACATCTTCTATATGCCTAGATTTGACCATGCAGAAGTTATTAAAATAAAATGTCGGCCATCACAAATCTACAATTCTTCTTGGCTGTTCCCCTCAAACCCATCCATGCAGACCCCGCATTAATCAATGTTGTCAGGGGAAAAGGTCAGGTTTGCATATTTGTTATATTTCAGAAGCCATGCTAACTTGTTTTTATCTCAAACTGTTATTATGCTGCTCTGGAACAAATCAAAGCCATCACTTGAGAGTGCCGCTCTTTGTGATGACTGCAAAACATCCCACTGAGCAACTGTTTGACAAGTAACACTGTCAGTCCAAGGTAAAGCCCTGCGCAGATGTGACTTATGCAACAATGTGATGGCCTTTCCACAATCTAGGCTTTAGGCCACATTAAAAATACAAATGTACTTTTAAATGGTAATTACCTTTACAAGTGAAAACTATGTACACTGTGCTGTGATAAAAATCCAAACATTTAAAACGTATTGATCCTCGGGAAATTCATGGCAAAAAAAGCCCACATTTCATGTTGTCCTTTGTAAAGCATCAACAGCGGCCCGGAATGTAAGAGTGTAGTTTGGAAAGATTGCTTTGTGTTATCACCGCTCTAATTTAAGTGGCAACAGCTTCATCCCTACAGCCGTGGGGGTGTGGAGAAATGAAGAGCACAGACTGCGCTTATCTATTAGGGGTGCTAATTGTAGGACTACGCCTTGGGCTTAGCAACTGTCCCTGGCACTATATACGCTTTATCTGTAATCTGTTCCAACACTTGAGAGTACTTTCCAATGGTAGAAACTGAATGCACAGAGGATGTTACTGATGTTGTATTGTCTGACATATCTTCAAACCAAAAAGACAAAATTTGCTTAGAAAAATTAAAGAAAGACTTAGATTGGAGGTATGATTTGGTTGGATGTGCATTTTGTGTGTGTGTGTGTGTGTGTGTGTGTGTGTGTGTGTGTGTGTGTGTGTGTGTGTGTGTGTGTGTGTGTGTGTGTGTGTGTGTGTGTGTGTGTGTGTGTGTGTGTGTGTGTGTGTGTGTGTGTGTGTGTGTGTGTGTGTGTAAATGCGTGCGTGCGTGAGGGTGATTATGGTTTGACATCTGCTGACAGAGAGCCCGACTTGAGGCAAGTGAAGAGGTCCTAAATAAGGCAGTGGCTTTCTGAGTAGCTACGCTCTTCTCCATACACTTTCCCCTTCTGTGAGAGGCTGCAATTACCATGTCAGCTGCTATACTGCTAACATGAAGGAAATAGCTCGGGCAAATTACTCACTCTCTTGTTCTGTCAGTGAGATGCGGGAGGACTGGGGAACATAGACGCTGTGAAATGGACAAAAGCATGATAATGATTCAAACTGATCACATTTCAAATATGCAATGCTTTGTGACAATAACTGTTATACATCTGCCCTTTTAGAAAGAGACACTTGCTGGATTACAGAGTTAAAGGGAAATGTCACAGATTTTCAACCTTGCCTCATCCATCCCAATATTTTGTGCATTTGTAAACACAACTTAACTTCATCACGTCCCAGTTATTTGGAAGTTTTAATATTTGAACAATGACTTATGACAAGCCTTAACTGGTGCTAAAGACAAAAGCAAGTTAAGCATTAAAAGGCAGCTTGTTGTTGCAGCTACCTTCTCTAACTGCTTGATCAAATATTTGCAAAAACGTTTTTCACAATATACACAATTTATTTTGCTTCCAATAATTGTATAAAACATGCAGTTACATCAGGGAGAATGATTATAATGATTTGCATGATTGGCAGAGTCAAGTCAAAGAACATTTAGCTTTACGTTTTGTAGTTAGCTTTGTTCAGCAAGGTTGTGCATGGTCGTTGTTGTTGTTTATAATGGTTGAATTTATAAAAGTAACAATTAAACGAAACCAGCAAAAAAAATATATAATTATTTTTATATTTATATTAATAATAATAATAATACTAATACTAATAATAATACTAATAATAATAATAATAATAATAATAATAATAATAATAATAATAATAATAATAATAATAATAATAATAATAATAATAATAATAATAATATGTTATTGTATAATATATGTATTTATATTTTAAGCATTCCTATTTTTCCTTCAAGGACAATTCTTTATATTTTTCTTTGTGTCAGTTTAATTTAAAAAAGAATTCCCTGCCACCATACAATTTCTGGATTATATCAGGACAAAAAATCGAAATAATCCATATTTAGCGTAGAGTAAACTAGCTTTGTGATTTGTACAAAAATGATACTGTATATTTTCAGAAGGCTGATAAAATAGATTGCATTTAATGTTGTATGCAAGTTCATCGAATCTGCTGTTGCCACACATGTACAGTAGAAGTTATATACACTTTACACCAGCAAATTCACACGATGACTTGAATGGTTTTCAATGTGTATTACTGCAAAAAACCAACGGCACCAACAGTGTCTTAATCTAGCGAAGCTGTTCGGTCAATAATAAGCCCTGCTGGCACAGCATACATACTTATGAAATAGTTGTAGTTGTTGTATTAGTTTTGTTTCGTATTTGTCCTTGTATGACATTAGATATCGAGTATCAACTTTAGCATCAAATTATATTGAATACTCTGTATTTGTGTTAGTGTACTGTATATGTAATGCTCGGGAAAAAAAGAGTGAAAATTGCCTTTCATATGCGTAATATATTATTTGCTTTCATTACATTAAACCAGAAGTCATCTTTGTTAAGATACCTTGTTTAATATGTTTTTAGGGGCTGACTCAAAGTGTTTGAAGTGTTAATACTAGAAGAAAAGCAGCAGTGTAGAACTGAGTTCTTGATTTTTTTCCCCCAGAGAGTTTTGTTACCTCTGAACTTCTTGCTTTCTAGTCGAACCTGTATTTGCATGTTTGCAGTATACTCACTTCAAGTCCTCTCCCTCCATATAAATGACTTAAAGGTGATTTAAAGTTTAGAATATTTTCCTCTGAGGAGAAAAAAATCTTAATTGGACCATGATTAAAGTAATCTTATCAAAATCACTCAAACTCAAAAGGTCAGTCAGAAATTCTGCCACTGCCTTAATTAGCGCTCCCCTGGTGAGAAGTGTATTCGAGTGGCTTAAAGGATTTAATGTGGTCCGATGTTGATTTGACTTATCAGTGAAGTTACTTACAAGTACTTTGTTTTTCTGACACATGACACTATACTCTTCAAGTTTAAATGCGTGTATCCGTCCTACGAAATAACCACGTCTTCATAGAAAAGGTAAGTAAAGTATTTCTAGAGAAATATCAAGGGACCCATATGCACTGTCCCATGCATATTTTTTTCTGATCTATATACAGCACAGAGTGGTGCAATTTATCATTGAAATCAAACAAGGAATTGCTAAGGAATTATGGCAAAACATATGTCAATAGTAGCAAAAAATTACTGCAGTGATGACAGTCATCGACTTGAGTGTGTTTTCAGATGTATGCTAAGATGTTTCTGTCATTTTTCTTCACACATTTATGCACATAGTTCAATATGATTATCATTCACACGGGAAGATTATGTGATGGCAATATATCTTTGTCATTGCTGTTATGGTTCCTGCTGGCCCTTGATTGGGGTATGCGGCAGGCAGCAGCAGCACAGACAAATTGTTATTGCATTATTTATCAGGCATTTAACTATTGGTGGGGCCTTTTGACAAGACACGCACACAGACACACATGCATGTTGGAACAAGTACAACAAGTGTACAGACACACACACACACACACACACAAACGTGCACCTGTCCGTGAGAGACAAGAATATTTTAGCCTTGTCATTGTTTATCTGCATGACACCATTGATTTAAGTGAGTTGGATGGGTCCCTCTGATCCTACAAAATAAAATAAAATAAAAGGCTTATTGGAAACGACAGGCATCTAAAAAAAGGCACAAAAATTCTCCCCGCATCCATCATGTCACTATAACAGTGCTGACGTAGAGGTCCTGATACCTTCCCCCCTTAAACCGCATGGATTTCAGTTGACACACAGAGACAAAATGATAAAGAATAACCTATGTTTATTTGTCACACTTTTTACAGCATCATGACCACATTACTGTTTTTTACTTCTACCAAAGAATTCAATCGGCTGCAGTGTGTCATTTCTAATTGAGGAGGTCGCAGAGTGCTCAGAGCAGGTGATCCGGTGATCGAGCGTGCAAATAGATTATTCCACCAAATCATCCTTTCTTTTCATCTGAATTAAACAAACAGCTGCGGTACATCCATTGTTAAAATGCCCAGTCACACACTCATTTTAAAATGGTCTAAAGCCACTGCAGTTTGATTGATTTGGTTCCGAAAATTATATTTGGTATTTTCCCCAATATTCTACACCCTCACCCGAAGCGGTCAGATCTGTTTTGTTCGTCTGATGTAAACTTCAAATAAAATATAAAAAGCCTCTGTGTGTGTTCTCTATCCACCACTCTGCCAGTCCACACTCGCTAGAAATATAGAGCCATAAAGTTAATAATGTATTACGTTGACAGGTATGAATTTTATGCGCAATTCTGCAATGTTTCAGTTTGTAGCCTAAACACATTAGTTTAGTTCTAGTTGTTTACGGCTTATGTTTTTGCTTGATGTCAGAAAGAAAGGATTAGCAGCCTACTGTATATAGCCTCAACTTGTAGATAAACTTACGTCAGTTTATAGTTTATGCATGGATTTGAATCAGTCTATTATCCGATACATATGAAGAGAAATGCTATTTATTCTGAAATGGTACGTCTTCAATGAATTCAAAATGTATAACAGCAGAGAAACGTGTCCCCTTATTTTTAGCTGAAAAAGCTTTTGTACAGCGCAACAAAAAAATTAACATACCCCACCACTGCTGTTTCCAGTAACAAAGAGGTCATGAGAAGCAGGCTCTAAAAAGGCCTGTCTGACAGAGTGGTGCTCTCTCACCCCGTTTAGCCTCTGTGATGGATGAGCCATTTTATACATCATTAATCCATCCATTTGTCAATTACTAATGGAAATTTTGTGGTTGAGGGTGGGCCGGGGGGCAGGTAGGAACTGTCAAGTCGCTGAATGCCACCTTGCATCAGCCCAGACTGTAATTACAGAACCTGTCTGAAAGGTAACAGAGACACTGGTCCTAAAAAAAAAGGTTCAATGGGCGGTAATATTTAGTTTTTTTATTGCGCTTTGGGATTATTATCAACACCGTCATTTCCATTCCGAATACATTTTATTTTTGTGCTGCGAACATGATTGGCTGAGTACAATGCATTTGTTTTGCTGTATAATTTGCGCGTCTTGCTGAGTGAGCAAATTACATTCTTTCTACGAGAGAACATCACATGCAGAGACAATGGAGAACAGACGTGGATTTGTTCCCAAACAACACTCAAAACTCCTTTTTAATGAAAGAAAATGTGCAGGAATTATGGAAGATTATGCAAATAAGTGTGGTGTACTCAAGGGATGTGTTGTGTTGCTCCATCCCTTTTAACTAAAGTCTGGAGAGTAGAGGAGCACGGTTAAAGTCTCTTTATTTTCCTACATCACCATTTCATACCATTCAACAGTCCATTTGTATAACAGCTGTGAAATACATCTACGAAAAATATAAAAAGTGTGTTTATGCAGAAACTCATTACCTGTTTTTTTATTGGTTATGTAACACACATGCACGGTGGTTCTACTGGAAAATAATGATAAGCAAAAGGCAGAAGACAGAGAAGAGCGACTGTGGCTCAGGTGGTTAAGCGGGTTGGCCAATGATCCTAGGGTTGGCGGTTCGATCCCCGCCCGGCCACTTGTGTCATGGTCGTTGTGTCCCTGGGCAAGACACTTCACCCACCTTGCCTCGTGTGAATGTGTATGACTGCTGTATGTTTGAGGTGGTGGTCGGAGGGGCCGATGGCGCTGAATGGCAGCCTCGCTTCTGTCAGTCTGCCCCAGGGCAACTGTGGCTACTATCGTAGTTTACCACCACCGGTATGACTGTGTGTGAACGTATTGAACCTGGAACCCTGTAAAGCGCTTTGAGTACCAAAGAAAAGCGCTATATAAATCCAAGTTTAATAATAATAATAATAAAAAAGAGAAACAAAAAAGCATTCTGAAGAGCTGAAGAGTTGAAAAAAAATATGAGGTTTTATGAGAAGCTATCTGCTGTCAGTCCCCTGGAAATGACCCCTGTCTTGTGAAGGCGCCCTGTTTCCTTCCCTCATCTCTGAAAGATGGGCGGATGTCTCTTTAACAGCTGGGGTTACCGACACTGGGGCTCTTAGGCCTGATGAGCTGCTCTCTCTATTTGCTCTGCTCATTCTCCTGAGCACCGTTGCCATCCAGATTAGAGCTCATGGCCCATTAGGCAGCCAGGGAGGTGGGCAAACCTCAGCAGTGTATAGGAAAAAAGTGTGTATGTGTGTATGTGTGTGCGTGCGTGCGTGCGTGCGTGCGTGCGTGTGTGCGTGCGTGTGTGTGTGTGTGTGTGTGCGTGTGTGTGTTTGAGAGTGTGCTATGTCTGTGTGCTGGAAGATAGATACAACAATTGGTTTGTAGGAGTCTGTGCTCTTGTACCGCTATCCTTTATGAGCACCAAATGCCCTAACAAGGATAGGAACCAGAGGAAAATATACTTCACTTTGGTTGGTTTAACATAGATTCAGAGTGACTCTATTATATTGGAGGCTTTTTTTGAACATGTAAGACATGTTTTATGGGTTAATCAAGATTAAGTATTATGTTGAGTCATTACTGTGAACACACCAATTTGAGAAGAATACAGGATTGAAATACTATAGTTGGGTTGAGTAGTCAGTTGGTGTGCCCTAGACTGTTTTCACGTTTTCATAGATTTTCTGTTAATAAAATGAGAGTTTCTCACACTAACTATGCAGTCCTTGTTCCCTCTTCCATATGAAATGATTCTATTGTGGGCTATGCACTCAAACAATATATACACAGGATATACAGTATAAGTATATGTCAATATATTTCAAAGCCAATACAAGTGTAAAGCTTTTTAAGGTCTTCATAAATAAAGACAGTATGTGTCTTCAAAGCATATCCAGTTGTAAATACACTAAGCCACTATACCTGACTAAACTGTAATGGGTCATGTAAGCTTGACATAAACCTTTACTTTTTTTTTTTTTTTCCAAAGTTGCATTGTTTCCTAATGCTGACCACCTTTTCACAGACATGTATTGGACTTCTGACCGTGACATATCTGGGCTAATGGGCTGTGCATGGTTGGACCAAAATTCATGCCCACCAGTTCAGAAACCCCAGTTGAATTCCTGAAAGTAATTCCTCAACACTTTTTGAGGGGAACGTGTCCTTGTTGCTGCAGGAAGTGCACTGTGCCACATCAGTACATTTCTATCAAGCTAAATGTGTTCCTGTGAACTGTGTCCAGGCAGTAGCAGGGTGGTGGTCCTTTCACTTTGACTGTACCTTGTGCAATTTGTATCATGGAAGCTCCACTTCAAAAGTCCCACCCTCACCCCCAAAACATGCCTATAGCTCTATTTTAAGGTGGAGTAAGCCATTCCAGAGAACGCTTGTTGATATTTGAACCGACCACAAAAACAAATACACCCCTCTCCTCCTGCTTCTTCAGAGGTTCTGCCCCCCAGCTGAGCCTTGCCTTGGCAACAGCCCTCGTGACTAACTACCTGTCCAATAGGATTGTTGTTACTTGCGTCACAAACACTGCTTGTAGCTGATTGGTTGCAGAAGTGTTTACGGTCTCGCTCCAACTCCCTTTGTATATACAGTACAGGTACGTATACCTGTTTACGGAGACTGGGCTGTGTATAAACACCTGACATTTGTTTACAGTACAGACAGGTAGCAGACGGGGAGGAGATATTCGCTGATTTTGACAAAAAGTGTTTTGGATTAGAGTAGCTGACTCCGGCCTTAAAACTATATTTTTAGACTTCACTTACACTGATCAGTTGCACAGAATATATGCTCTCAACAGCACTTAACAGCAGCCTGCTAAAGTGCCCTTCTGTTCCATTTGTTTGTGGATCAGCTGTTTTTAATAAGAAAAGTTCTAAAAAAACAAAAACACTATACACAACCTGCTCTGCACTAAACAGCAGACAGAAACATTTAGCGATATGCTGATGAACATATTAAGCATCTTAAAAACCATATATTTCCTTTTAAGGAGTTTTCTAAAGACCAGAAACAGAGCTAAAAAGGTATATATTGGATATACATTGACTAAAGGTTACGCAAAGGAAACTTCTGGAAGTGTAAATAAGCAGCTCCTGACATATTAACTTGTAATCATTTGTTTGTACCTTGACATGTTTCGAATACTTCCTGCAGTCTTCTTCAGAAGCGTCAGCTGTTGCTGTGACGCGCGTTGTGTCATTAATTTATCAAGTTAGACTAAATTAACCTTTTTTGAGTTAGCTCCTGACATGTTTTAAATATAAATGTATCTTATTGTGTTGACAACAATTTCTCTCCACTTCCACCAAAGTGGCTAAACAAAAAAGGTTATTGCAGCTGGACTCATGAGACACTATTTACGCTTTACTTCTACCCTCGTTGCAATGGAGCAATGTTGTGTCTTGTTTGTCTGAATGCCCTTGTGGCAGTATAATTAAACCAATGGCTTAACCCCGTGACTGGAAGAAGTCTCTGATGGAGTCTGTGTGCACAGCATTGCATGTGTCCATGCCTGTAGATGTGTAGGTTAATGCTCTTCATTGTCCTCTGACCTCAAAGGCCTGTGTTTAAAGGCCAGTCACCCACGTAACACATCATGTAAATCAAAAGCTGGACTTGATTTTGAAAAACAGATTGGAAGACGAGGCAGACTTTAAATTGCTTCAGGCGCCGCAATCACGGTTCATTGTTGAGCAATTTTTTCCCCCTCACTGTCACTGGTTTTTTTTTGTTATGCTATTTGAGAATATTCATTATCATCCCCACATTGGGCAACAGAATGAAACTTAACATAGATAACAGTTTGTCCCTTCAGGGCCGATGCAATTATGAAAAATAGGAAAACAAGTTCACTCTTGCGATGCAAAAACCTTTAAGTCTCAAATGCTTTTTGGGGATGAAATGCACTGTGTTTCTTACCATGGGGCAAAACATGCCAAAACTTCCCCGAAAATATGGCTCCGTGGTTGTCAATGAACTGTATGACGCACACATTTAATCAGCAGACCGACTGAATGTTGTGTTGTGTCTTTTCTTTAGTTTATACACAAGATCAGTGGGTAATGAACACAGAGATTCAGGGCTCGGTCTTTATTTTGTCAACCAAGAAACAACAGTTTAACTGCTCCATAAGTCCTTTGAAAGAACAGCTTCACCGCAGCTTTAATGTCTGTAAAATATATGAGTATCTTTATTAGGCTTGAACTAAATCAACAAGCATTGGACTAAATTAGGCTTCTGGGGCTTAATAGCAAACCTATCTTTGGATGTGACAAATTGTGTGTGGGACTGTAAAAGATTTTATGGATTCCCCCAGAATTCTAGCTTTCATTGTGACTACCCCTTTAAAAAGCGCAGAAAAAGCTTCAGACTTTAAAACTCATTCAATTCAAAGTGTATAGGTGATGTAGCAGCTCTGTTCAGTATGATGCAGAAAGACCCCCAGTTGGGTGTTGGGCATGTTTTTCAATGAAATGATTGCATTATTTATTTCTCGACTAGAGTTATAGTGGACAGTACTGAATCTTTTTTTATGATTCTTTATGAAACAAGTTGACTTGGCTTCACCATCATCATATTACCATTATTAAACTTGCATAGTCACATATAAATACTGTAAATTACCTCGTCGCAATGCATCATCCTGCAATCTCTTTTTCACTCGCTTCAAATACAAATGCATGCGCCGCCAGCACGCACTAGCAACGATCTTGAGGACAGCAGGCGCCGGTGTCATTAAAACATTACCTTTTTTGTCCAAAATGAGGTTGCTAGAATCAACACAAACTGAAAGTTCTTCATAGTCACCTTAATAGAATTACCAATATATTGGGGCGCCCTTAGCTCAGTTGGTAGGGCGTCCCCCCCATGGGCCTCGGCCAGCAGCGGACCCGGGTTCGATTCCAGCCCGCGGTCGTTCTCTGCATGTCACTCCCCTCTCTGCCCCATTTCAACTCTGTCTCTACACTATCAATAAAGCATAAAAATGCCAAAAAAAAGATCTAAAAAAAAAAAAGAATTACCAATATAGAAGATAGATGAAGACTTATTTTGGCCTCCAGGCCAGCACAGCCCATGGTTCATTTACTAGTCAAGCAATAAAAAAGGAACTGTTGGACAGAAAATAACTGAGTTAATGCAGTGTCATCTATAATGACTACACTAAGGCACTTATTCAAAGGCCTGCCCGAAAAATTCACTGCCTGCCTGACTTTTGCTTGTGCTTTGTAAATGTGTCTCTTAACTGATCTCTTAACTTTTCTCTGTACCATTAGACACTGACTAGACTGCGCTCTGTTGTCCTCTCAGGGATTGCCATTGTAGTCTACGACAACTCCAGTGAATTCTACAAGACATGCTTTGCAAGGACTGGCACACAAAGCATGGTCTGCATTCATTGAAAAATCAAATCCAGCACTCATACAGACAAAGCAAAAAGATGTAACTCTGTCTGCACAATATGTGAGTTTGGTAAGATGTGCACTGTGACACGTGGTGTCTGTGCTCCAATTCCTAGTGGAAGACATAGTGGAAAACCAACAAACTGGAGAGTAGAGTAGAGTAGGATGATGGGGCATCGCTACCGCAGGACAAGTCTGGAGTCCAGGGTCTTCATAATGTGGGAGGTCAATGCTTGACAACAATCTGTAGTCCTTTAAGCCAGTGGGACAGGAACAAGGCAGGACATCTTCCCCGAAACAAAGACCCTTTGAAGACAGAGGCTGATATTATAGATCAGGTGAAGTGCTCCACATAGCTGGGGGGCACTGGCTTCGAGCACCCTGCTGGGGCTGACACAATCAGAGCCTGCAGCCTTGCCCGAGTGGAGTCTGATCTTCAGCCATCTTCTTACAGGGTCAGCTGTGCAGAACACTGTAGAGGTTACAGGTAGCCAGGGGAGGGGGACGGGGATGGGGAGGTGGAAGTGGACAGACAATAGGCGAGTCAAGTGGGTAATGAGCAGAGGCTATCATTTCGAATCGGTTAAGAACAGATTAAGTTCATTAGGCCCTGTTCATGCTGCTTAAACTCCTCTGCTGCAATTTTCTTGGTGATCTTCATGCCACTACAGACCTCTCTCTATGTGATAATGCTAGTGTTTATGCTCCAGTATCCTCTTGTGTTAACTTCAGCATGCACAATCCTTACGTGTTTATGTTGACAGCTAAAGCTAATGGGACCTTTATAGGTTCTGCATTGGTGCATATGGTCACCAACCATTCGGTAGGAAAAATTTAAATTTTTTGACTTGATGATCATCATTGATGTCCATAGAAAGTCAATGTTTCCCCAGATGTGAGTTATTATTTTTCACTCCATGGGGAGATGAATTACAGTACTTCGTCCAACATTTCCATCCCTTGAGTCACACTGCCAGCAGGGCTAAAAATACACCAGCAAACAACATGCTGTAATGAGCCAAACAAAAGCAGGGTTTCCCATCAACAGTGTTAAAAGCATTTTGGAGTGGTATTTTCCCCCCGAGGCCCGAGTGTTTAGAAAGTTTTTCGATGCAATCCACGTGTGGGGCAGTTCTGTATTGGCTGCGACTTCATTGTGAACAGGACATTAGTGGAGCCATTAGCGTTATAAAGTCTCATTGTCTCCGTCAGTTGTGCTGATGTGGTCTCGTTCCAGCTCTTTGCTTTGTGATGAGTACAGATGGACGGGGCTTGTTCTCTCTGGACATGGGGAATCATAGCTCACAGTTAGGCCCCCTATACACTACAGTCACAGCTCATTGCCCGACATTACAGCAAAGGAAACCAAATCATTGCAAGTAAAGGGGGGTGGCAGTAGAGGGCCTTCTCTCTACAGTTTGCCCTCTTTGATCATTATTGTCAGTCATCACCCTGTACTGTACTACGGGGATGAGAGATGATTTAAGTCATCCACAATATGCTCTGTTTTGCATGTTTAAGCAGTAGTTAGCAGTAAGTTAAGTTATCTTTATCAATTGTTGTCAATTTACATAAGGCACATTGAAATTTGTCTTTTCACATATACCCTCTCAAGTTACCATACTTTGGCGGGGGTCAGAGTGCAGGGTCAGCCATAATACAGCGCTAGAGCAGTTTGGGGTTAAGTGTCTTGCTCAAGGACACAATGGTAGAGATGGTAGCACCGTAGATGTAATACCAGCCACCACTATTACAAGTAACACCCTCCTGTCCGGTGCCGGGGATCGAACCAGCGACCTCATGGTTACTGGTCAACCCCTCTTCCTATAGATCCTATACCACCCTACTCAAAGTTTTATGTAAGAAGTCCAGTATTTGTAGATAATTCATTCATAACGGAAGTACAGTCATAACAAACTTTCTCAGAACTCAGAACGAAATATAGGGAAAATGAAGAATTTCAGGCAAGAAGCCAAACATCTGCTGGCCTGTAATAGATTACTGTCGGGGTGTAAAGGCATGAAGTATAGTGACAACAAGAGTGAAAGTGCCTGGAATATTTATTTAATTCTGTGTCCCCATCAATGACAGATCTATACCCGCACTGTTGTCGGCAGTCTAAAATTGCTATAACCTCCTCATTCGCATATGAGGCAGCGGCGCAACATTAATCCATCTATTTATAGCTGCAATACATCTACACACGGTGATGTTTAATAGCTTGATCCATTTCTGTGTAGAGAGAGTGTGTGTGTGTGTGTGTGTGTGTGTGTGTGTGTGTGTGTGTGTGTGTGTGTGCGGCCCCCCTCCGGCTTCAATAGACACAAACGGGCCCCCCCTTTTTGCTCAATATATTCTACTCGACTACAACCCCTCCGTCGTCCTCCAGCGTGTTTGCAAAGTCAGTTTAGTCAGTTTTCTCACCTTCTCTACATTGTTTGGTGATTGGCTGGGAGCTAAGTGGTGGTGACGGATGGTGATGTTGATGTATTTACCTCCTGTGAGCTGACAGGAAGCTGCTCCGTGTGCCCTGATTGACTGGGCCTCGTCACAGACAGCCAGCCAGCGTTTGCTTTGTTTAACCCGGTCAGGTTGGGGAGGGTTTGCTTACACACTCGATGAGACGTCCATGAAGATGAGAGGAAGACCTTCCCTAATCTTGGCTGACATTGCGCGGCTTGGCAAGCAGAGGAGGAGCGCTGTTGTGCAGCAAATGGGTGGATGGTTGTGAGGCTATACATTCCCACTGAGACAAGGTTTGTCGTACAGACATGCTGAACATTACAGTAGATGGGTGTTCTAACTGAGTAGCCCACTGTAGGTTACAAACAGTAGAATATAGGTATATTTGTTCAGGAGATGAGAAAACCATCACTGTACTCAAAATGTTGAAGGAATTTTCAAATAGAAATACTATTTTACTTGTTGGGGTTCTACAGAAATAGAAAAGACGCTTTAAAGCTATAGTGTGTAACTTATTTCGCCCCCATTTCGGCAACACTAAGTGCGTTTACATGCAGACTCATAATCGGGTAACTAGACAAATAAGACTTCAACAGGAATTTTAAACTGCATGTAAACACCTTTATCCAATCTACTTCACACACAAATCGGCACAATAACGGACAAGAGAAGTCGGATAAGAACACCCAGATAACTCGTTCATAGTCGGCATTCTCTCTGCATGTACAGTATACAGGGATAGGACATCGCATATTGGAGTTTGCTTCTGCGCCTGCTCGAGAATCCCTGCAAAGGATTTCCGAGGATTTCACAAGGAAGTGGAAGGAGACAACGTAAAAAAAAATATTAGGGTTATTTATAAAAATATAAATATAAATATAAATAAATATTTATATATACAGTATATATAATAATTTATATGATATAAATATATATATATATATATATATATATATATATATATATATATATATATATATATATATATATATATATATAGAACGGGGGAATCTGAGGCATCGGGTAATGTGAGCCACCCCCTGTATCTAGGTAACGGAAAACATTTTTGGTCATGTGAGATATACGTTTTCAAGCCCCTCACATTTCCCCATGGCCCTGAAAGAGAGGACCTCATGGTGCTGTGGTAAGCATGTTTTTTTCACCAAAATAGGTATTTTGCATGTAAAAGTAAATTTTCTTGCTGTCAACTTAATCAACTGTTGTGCCAAAGCAAATGTATTCACGTAGAAAAACTTCTATCATACGTGTTGATGAACTACCAACATATGAAACCATGTGATGCTGATAACTGAAAATTAGTTTTTTCTCAAATTGTGATGGTGGGGGAAAGTGAGCCAAATGCTGTGGGGGAAAGTGAGCCACTGTCTCACTTTCCCCCACCATGAGGCACAAGTTAAGTTTAGTCTTAAACATATTTTAATGTAATATTACATGTCATACACATTGTAGAAAAGCCATCATGCCAAGGAAATACACCAGGAAGACGACCTGGGGCAACCACACGGAAAGAGCACCTTCTCATCTTTCCCTGTAACCTTCAGGGCTGGAATGTAGAGTAGGCCTAGTTGTAGAGTATGACAGGCTGATGTTATAATCCAGTTGGGTCTTCTTCTGTGTTCTGAGTCCCAGGCTGTTCTCGCTGGTTCTGATTTTCCTATGTATTAACCCCCAGACACAAGCTGGCTCTAAGGGTCCTGTTTTCTGACCCCCAGACTGTGTTCTAATCTAACTGGTTCTATCTTTCATTTGAATCTTATTAAAACCTTTTGAATTATAATATGTTGTATTTGATTTTGTTCAGAGTTACTTTCAAGTGTTTAGAAAATTAGCTTTGCTTTAATTGACCAAACCCCATCATTCTTTTACTAGTCCGACATTAGTTCTGGAATGTGTGGCTAGCTTTCGGGATTATAACTGTTACAATATGTGTTGTTATGGTAGTTTCAGAGTGGAAATTGGTTTACCCCCAGCTGGTTCACTTTACCTCCTTGATTTTCCTGGTCTGGCTCAGTTTACCCCACAGCTGGGGTAAAGTGAGCCACATGACAACTTTTTTTAAAACAATCATATTTTCACTGCCCTTTGTCTTGAAAAAATTCTGCTAATGCCCATTTCTAGGAACCATCCTGAATTAATGGGAAATGTGTAAATTTGAGTGATAAATCATTTTAGCTTGCTTAGAGGGGAGCAAATGTAAAAAGTCAGATTACCCCGTTCTCCCCTATATATATAAATTATTCCCGGAAGGCAACTGGACGTGGCTCTTAACCTTAACCACTTGTTGAAACGGCTACAGCGCCACCTAGCATAGTGGATGCATCGGACATTTATCCGATTACTGAAGGGCCATGTATACTCAGACAAGTAACACGGTCCGTTCGAGTGTCTAGTTCGGTATATGTCTTAATCCAATCTAGTTGTGCCATGGAAACGCACTGACTGTCGCGCATCTATGAGGTAAGCCTTTGGTTATGGTGCAGATACCTTCTGCTGTATGTCCAGTGACACCAGCTTGTTAGCGCTGCCATACTGAGAAACAGAGAGAGTTGGTGGAGCGGAATCAGGCTTAATCAACTTTATGTCAACTTGTTTGGCGATGGCTTGAATGTAACCGACATTCAAGCCAAATGTAATTGGGCTATTTCAATGATTAAAAAGTGTGATCATATCAGTGTCCCTAAGCAGGGATATGGATATGGATTGGTTTTGAGGTGGACAAATAAAAGAGATGTGCCCCTATCCCAGTAAATCATTCATGCAATCATGGATTTATTAACCCATTATCCACTATCTATGGGGCAACCCCAACTACAGTCTACATTAATTACAGTCTGACTATAAAGCTAGTGTGTCTGGTGTATTTTCCCTAAAAGATGCTGAAAGTATGGCTATGTATAGGCAACAAAGTATCACAGAAGTTGTACCAAAAAGGGCATGTGTTGTAATGCCTAACGGCTTTTTTTTTATAGACCGTGAAGATGACACTACCGAGGTGTCTTTATTAACAATGGTTATCAATCTATTTGTTTTTTTCTACTTTTAATTTGTATTGTTAAGAAGATGCCAAGATAGCTAAATTGATTATATTCAAAAGTAAAAAAAAAAAAAAAAAACTATCATGAGCTTTATCTTTTTTGGTGGAAAAATTTGGGAAGCCATTGCGCTTGAGCCAATGGGATAACACACATAGCCTACACACACACACACACACGCACACACACGCCATTGCCTTGTCAGCTAACCCCCCCTAGTGCCGAGTATCCTGCACAGATGCGCACAGTCTCCCACCACGGTAGCCGCCGCTCTCTTCACTTTCTCCTCCGCTGAATCCCATTTATTTCTTCTCTATTCGCCGTCGGTCTCCATATCTCTCTTCTGCTGCTGCTTCTGGGCTGGAGACAAGACGGCGAGCCTGGTAGTCCGTGGCACACATTGCCCTGCTAACAACAGCAGCAGCAGGATTCCTTAAAAGTCTGTCACGTCTCTGTGCGCTACGGAGACGCACTATAGATTGATAAGGAGGACAAGTGCATTTTTTTTTTAACAATGCAATATCAGTGACTGAAGTCCATGGGAAATCTCCAAAGTTGTTAAGAGCTATATGTGTTTCCCACCTTGTCTGAACAATTTGATTCCACTTTACATATTTTTGGGCGACTTTATATCCTAAAACCTCCCAGTTTTGCGCGCCTTCGCCGCTGCTGCGTTCAGGTAAAAAGGATGGATCTCGTCTTGCTCCGTCAGACGGCAGTTCTTCTCTCCGACCGGGACCGAATGTAAGGACGACCCAGCCAGCACCAGGGGATCGGTGTTTTTTTTTTGGACGACCCAGCGTCCACTTGTCTCAGACCACGTTATATAGGCTACCTCTCGACTATAAAAGTACCTCAGCTGAAGCCGGTGATAGATGTTGCAGCAGACATGACTTTTGGAAACAGAATTTTCCTCGTTTCCCTCTTTCTTGGAATTCTCCCCACTCGCTTCGGCCGGTGCAACCAAGGTGAGTTTAATGATCCACTTTAGTAGAGGCGATCTGAATTTGATTGAAGACTACATGCTGACAACTTACTGACTCGTAGGCCTACAATGCTTTTTCCAATTATTCCAAACATGTTCACTGTGGACACTGTTTAGAATACACCGTGCCGTTATTAACCTACCGAACGAGTAACATAATCCATACATGCAAGCAGTCAAACCTATAAACTAATTACTAGAAAAAGGTCTACTACACCCATTGAGGAATACTGTGTGATGTGAAATATCTTAAAAGTTTGAAATGTAAGAAATCCCTTCTTTTTCACATCTTTGTTGTATTGTTAATTAGAAAGGTGGCACAGAATATGGAGAAAATATTCCCAGGACAAATAAAACATCTACATATTCATATTCATAATTATATGGCAATGATTGACGTATATATCCGAATGAAGTGGGATTAAGCCGTCTGTTTGCACACAAGCAGATTCCCTCAGCCCAGCTTTTAACCAAACACTGACTCGCATAATATAATAAAATACGTTTTGTATGGATATCAGCTGCTGAAGTGACAACCCTGCAGGCTGCTTTTTTACGCAT
Source organism: Ammodytes marinus (assembly GCF_949987685.1). Lineage (NCBI taxonomy): Eukaryota > Metazoa > Chordata > Actinopteri > Uranoscopiformes > Ammodytidae > Ammodytes > Ammodytes marinus. Next base: position 13,070,127 of record NC_137216.1, on the reverse strand, counting down.
TCTATATTACACACACACAGCCAGAGAGACACAGACATAGTTGACAGTGGAGCAGCCACAGATTGAATCATTAAGCAGGTGTCACAGTGAGAGAATGTGTGTGCGTCTGTTTGGCAGAATGTGAGAGCAGCGCACTTGCATGTCTATATCTTGTGCTGTGGGTGTTGCATCACATCTTGGGGACGTGTACAGTGAACGGCTCTGGGCTGCCAGAGATGTATTTATTCAGAGAGAGTGTGCATGTGTGCACGTGTTGATGAACTTGTCTGAGCACTTTAATGACCTCACGCTGTTGTGCTGCTGTGTGCTTCTGTTTCTGGACGAGGTGCTGTGGGTGTGCACTGTGCAGTGTGAAACAGAGAGTGGGTGTCATTGTGTACACAAGGCAAAAGTCCTGCATGCACACACACACACACACACACACACACACACACACACACACACGTCTTTTGCATAAGCTTGCAGTGCACCTGTCGTTTCATATGATGTCTGAGTCTGTATGGTCCCACACTTTGTGTGTGTGTGTGTGTGTGTGTGTGTGTGTGTGTGTGTGTGTGTGTGTGTGTGTGTGTGTGTGTGTGTGTGTGTGCATGTTTGTGTGTGTTCCGTTGCTCCACATGCACACACACACACACACACACACACACACACACACACACACACACACACACACACACACACCCGCAGCATCGGTGAGGTTTAAAATAGTCTTATTGATTGTGCGGGACACAGTTGGATCTGCCCCCCCAGGTTACATTTTATTGTTCTCTCTGAGTTCAATAAGAGCGATGCTACTCCCTGTTCTCTTAGACAGCTGCTACATAACAGGCTCGCTCTGTGTTTTTCTCCGACACAGATTGAATGATTGAACTGATGTCTGCTTTCTATTGTACTTTAGTCTCTCATATTGACTGGTCTGGGACCTGCAGACGCACCAATACAGCCGTTGTGTGTCTACCACACAAAGCTGTGCCGCCGCTCGGAATGGAAAATCTGACTTTAACTCAGATGATAAAAGAAAAGTGTCTCGTTATAGGCGCCGCCGAGGCATTCGTGTTTCTCACTTTGCTCCCGCTAGTTTTCCTGATATGTTACTTTTGCCAAATTTATTTCACACTACTGGTGTATAATGTGGCTGAGAGCTTCACAGGAATTAATATGGGGAATTATTCAGTGCGGGGTTATTGAGGAGACGCTAACTTGTGCAGGGGCATGAATAGCAAGTGTCTCTCTCAAGCTTGTTTTGCCCAATTCATGTTGAGATTCAGTCACCCCATGTCTTTGAAGAGAAAAACTAGTAACTATATACTTTTTTTCAGCTCAGCTATATACAGAAAACATTGTGTTATTAAGGCAGGCTGAGGACAACAAACCCCAACAGCATTACACGGAGGGCGTTTTAGTAGAGTTTGACAGAACTCAAAAGGTTGGGGATTTCACAGACACAATTGGACGAGATGTCAGCTGTTAGGAGAACAATAAAAAAACAATTGCCTTTTTTTCTTCTCGCCTATGTGCCTCCTCTCACATATCAGACGTTCCCTCATATCAACCCCAACTGGGATTGAGGAAAGTTATTAACAAAGCTGCTGCACCAGCTCACTGCCACGTTTGAATAAGCCTGTTTCCCCCCCATCAAAAGATATCTTCCCATCATCTTTACTTTTATCAATTATTTCCCCATTTTCCCTCCCTTGTGAAGTCGGCAGCAGCAGCTATATTTTATCATAATGAACATTCACAAATCTCATTTTGCGAATCTCATTTATGCCCATTGTAGAATTATTTCCAGGCAGGATATTTCTCACACCCAGTAAATTGGGAGAAAATGTCTTTGTTCCACACTTCTGACATTTTTCATTCAGTTTGTTTTCCGCGCAAGTTTATTTATTTTTATTCTTTATTCCATTTTGCCTGACAGAGTGATTCAGGCTTGAAAAATATAGTAAGTAAACCATCCTGGAAAAAGTATCATGTCAAATGAAAGGCACCACCACGTGCAGATGTTATTTTTTGTCGGTCAAATGCATCTCACAAGACACTGCTGGATCTCTGATAGTTTGAACCGTAATGTCAGTAATACATGGAAGACATCTGTTCTGCTTACAGTTACACATTACAAGACTTAAAAGGATCTATCAATGAAATAATCATCAAACTAATATGCAACCATTTTGTATTGATTCATGCGGAGGGCTGACCAAAGCTTTTGCTCTCGCTGGTACCGCCCACAGAGCGTGGAGATCACCCTCAGTGCTGTAGATGAAGAGATATTCCACAGCAGAGTGCTGTCAAGGAAAATCAATCAATCAGCCAATCCAGATCGGCCATACAAATGTTAACTCCGCACCTTTGAGTCAAAAGCCACAGGGTTAACCTACCTCCATGCCATTTCAGAGCATATGTCTCTTATTTGGTCAAACAAGAGTAGTTTTGGAAAATTGACCCTGGTCAAAATGTAACTTCAAGGGGTGCGGATGGGGGGACTATATTTGGTCTGCTAACAATCGCATTCTGTAGGGAATCACTATTCAAAACATGTTTAATAAAATAATCAGTATCAATCAAAAACAAGTAATGTTAGGGGAATATATTGAATGATCTGCAAGTATATGAGATGTTTAAAAAAAACATTTGGATGGTAGTTTTATGTTAATCTTGAAAATAACTATTAATTATATGCCACAATGGGTAATTTGAAGTTAATATCAGAACAGTGCTGTTGCACAGTGTGGACGTATTAATGAGTGATCACAGAGAACACCTGTTGTGACATTACTAATTGAGTTGTGGTCAGAATTGCAAAATACTTATAATCAACATTGTGGCAGCGGCACTTGATCCAGTGTTGAACGGCTAAGTCGCAAAATATTGGCAATAATTCCCCTTCTCTAATCTCTCATTTAAAATCAATTACAGCTTATATCAGATCTCATCAACCGCATTCGAAAAATTTGCTTTGCTGCCATTTATTATGTTCCTGGATGTTTGATCTTGGTGGAGTGTGGAGACGTGCTGAAAATCCCGTCATGCCTGTCACGTTCCCTCAGCAATGGATCAGTTTCCATTTCACAGCGTATCATCCCCTCATCTGTCGAGAGCCATGCAGCACTTTGTTTACACCACTAAATGACAATGTGCAATCCTCACCGAAAACACTCACCCATATCAATTCTCTCACAGTCTCACAAGTCTGTTCATCAAATGCTGCTGTTTGTCTTTTAACAACATTTGCTGTTTACCAGAATGGGTATGAGGAGAGCTTGCCAACTGAAATGTTTTGTTTATGTTTGGAAGTAAAAAAGAAATTGGGAAGCATAAACAACATAATCAAATATCTCAAAATTTTACTTTTATGGCGACATTCATGCCACTTTTTTCATACTTCAACAAATCACACCGTTATTTTCTTCGAAACAGTTCTATGTCGAACCATTACTCTAACAGAAAAGGTAGGTTTGCAAGCTATACTTGAACAAGGTAGTGTTGTGCGCACCTGTAGACAATCAGTGCCCTTGTTCTCTGAATACTCAAATGGCTCCCAATTGTAATTTACATAACACAAACGGTTTTTGGGTCTGTCGTTGGGGCCGTAGTTATTTTGAGGTGTTTGTGTGGCCTGCGAGGGTTGTGTAGGCCAGACAGACAGGAGATGTCATCATTCTCCTAGAGCCCCATGTGTTTATGAGCCGGCCAGCTCATGTTCTATTTATATCTAACCAACGGAAGTCCCAAAGGACCCTCAGCTCTAGGCTGGGTCTGTGGGTGCCTCACTGTGAGATAACTCTATGGAGAGAGAGAAAGAGAAAGGGACAGAGAGAGAGAGAGAGAGAGAGAGAGAGAGAGAGAGAGAGAGAGAGAGAGAGAGAAGATGGATTGGTATGTACACGCAGGCAGTTTTAGTGCATACTGGCACACTCTGACATTCGCCCAAAACCAGAACACACACACACACACACACACACACACACACACACACACACACACACACACACACACACACACACGCACACGCACACGCACACACTCAAGTACCAGTGTTCACACATGCAACTTTGTTCTAACATTAAACTATGCACACATGCACCTTACTGTTGCTATCTAGAAACCTTGTCACTACTGTTTTGTATTTTTAATCTGTAGTGTTTTTTAAAGGAACCATTTGGTTAATGCAACCAACTGAGTGTTGAAGTAGTAGAACAACACAAAAGGCCGGGGATGCTGTTGTCGGGTCACCCCTGTGTCTGCTACCAATGATAGTACAAAACAGTGTCAGTGCACTAGTGTTGTTTCCTTTCAAAGCATGTTTGTCTTGTGCACAAATGAACCACAACCAATGTACTGTCACTTTTCAATGCAGTAAAGTTGTGCATTTCAATTTCTGATTAAAATAACTTTCGATCAGAATAAGACTGGTTTTGATCTCTGTTGGATACTTTTCCCACATTTAATATACATCAGCTATTCCTTCATTCGTGGCAAAGTTAAATGTGTGAAAGTGCCCTGAGCAACACGGGCCAACTCTATAATTAGGGCCATCCTCCAGGGAGTGTGCTGCTTACCTGCCCACAGTAGGCTATTGCTAATGGTGTCCATTAACACCTTTGGCATGCCAGCTTGTCCTCCAGCCTGGCCATGGCACTGAACATGGCACAACACCCAGCCATTGGTGGGCAGGAAAAAAGTCACACAGACACACTGGCACTGGTCCAGAAGCAGCCAACATGGAGGAAAAATGTAAAACTAGCGCTAGCAGAGCAGAGAGGAAAAGGATTTGAAGTAGAGTATGAAAGGATCAGCGTGAAGTCATCCCATACTGTGAAAGTACAGGATGGCCAGTCAATAGAATAGTGCGTTTTCATATGAATCAATGTCCAATCTTTTTCTGATTGATATAAAACAACAGGGTTCATTGAATGTGTTTCATTTGCTTTTCTAATAAGCTCAGCTTCTGGTCAGGTATGTAGTACAGAATATCATTCTATGTTCATGAGTTGATGTGCATGATGTTTTGATTTTGTCTAGAATAAACAGAAGGACACTTGTTTAGGTATTAACACTGATTTCACTACTATGGTGGCAAGAGCCAAATGCTTGTCTGTCCTACCGATGGGGTTAGTAAAGCAAAAGACAGTTCACAGCAATTCCAGGGGTTGACAGTTAATTGAATATTTCAGGGTCCCCTCTGTTGCGTTCAGTGTTTTTTTTGTCTCAATGAAGTTTCAGAGGTCGACACTAAAAGTAATACAATTCCGAGAAAAAAAAATTAAAATCTTGAAAATTGATACTTTTACAGCCACGATTCTGATCCAAACCTAGTAGTCTGATGACTAGTTAACTGTTGAATACTGAACTCTTGTCTGTTTTACTCTGGCTGTACCAACTGTCTGTCTGTCTGTTTGTTTACATTGTTCTCTCAGGAAATCTGATTTTACCAATCCCCAGCTGTCAATCATGTACAGCATATAGAGGATTATAACAGAGGACATTTCTATAATGCTATACCTTGACAAATATTAGGGAAAATACACTCCTCTCTGTCTAAAGAAATGTCACTTAATAACTTCAGGTTTCAGGTAGCAAACATAGCCATTATATTTGAGAATGCATTTCTCTGGCGCACTAGGAGTTCCCACTCCATTAACAAGACCTCAGCAGCTCATTGCCTTTGTATGTGGTTGGCAAGGCAAGTGTGTTTATGCAATAAAATATAGATTTAACTTTACATTTTGAACAAAAATACTACATTTTTGTATAAACAGTTGCACTTGTCTCACCACCTCATGTCCATAAGGAATGTACAATTATTACATGGCACTGATAAATCCTGTGTTCTGATTGGTCAATCACGGCATTCTACGGGTCTGTTATTTCCAGCTTGAATGACCGCTGTCATAAGCAACTGTTTACTTACAGGTATGCCACACAAAAAAGTCAATGTTGTGTTAACAGCTTGTTCTGCTGCCCAAAGTGCCCCAAAAATAAATGAATTCTGCTTCGATGTTCTCTTTATTTAGAATTGTTTTTGTGGATTTTAAAATGAAATTGCATTTCAGCTATTTCTCTTCTGGCTGTCTGATGAGTGGAGCTCCATGAAAAGACATATGCAAGTGCCTGAGTTCTACTGTGATAAACACCCTTTTAATTAAAAGTATGACAGCCGCAATTCATCATTTATTCTGTGATATCCATTAGTTCCTCGTAAGTCTCTATAATTGCTCTTTTAATGCTTTAGAAGTCTATCTTAATATGTTAGAAAAAAAATGCTATATGTGTGCACAGAGCACCTCCCTCTTGCAGGCTGGCAAAAGTTCCAGAATAAGAAAAGTTTTAGTATACATGTCTCTGCTTTACAAGGAGCACCAAACTGTATGTATTTGTTTGTATCTGTTGACTATGACAACAAAGGAGCCACATATATCTTGAATGGTTTTCTTAACTGTTGGATATTGTGACTCTCCTGTTTGTCTCGATCCAAAACAGGTGTATGGTGTCACTGCAGTGTGTCCTATAGCAGCTCTGTGGGAGATGAGTGGAAGGAAAGGAGCATTTAGTTGTGTATGATGCTGTACGTGCGTGCACACCTGGGTTGATCTTGTCAGAGTGCATTCACAGATAGGACATACCCCTCTTATTTTTGCAGTGATATTGTCATTTGCACACGATAACATAACATTGAAATGACTACCTCCTATGATGCACATTCAGTGGTAATAACCAGCAATCCCAGAGCAATTACGTTAATGTAGATTCATTCAGGAAAATATTGTCACTAATAGATATTTGTGTTGGCATAATGAGCCCCCCAAGGAGCAATAACATAGCTCTTAAGTGGACATTCATAAGTGACTGACACATAAAAAACGACGTCATTATCCAAGTAAAATAATAATACATTCTGATTTGTCAGAAATCTGCATGCGTGAGTGTGTGTGACAGCTTGAGATGTACTGTGTGCCAATGGATGTTCAAGGAAAGGTTTATATAAGATTTGGGTTTTTGTTGGCGAGATTCAACAATGAACAAAGTGTTGTTGACCCAAGAGGCCAGCTATCCCTCTTTCCCTCCATACTCAAATAATTAACACAACTACAATAGATACAAATGAGTGAAATAGTTTCCACACATTGTAAGGACATAACTGTATTGTCACACATACTGTGCATTGGGCCCATTTGACAAGGTGACTGGATGGGCTCAATGTAATATTTATGGATAGTGAAAAGGCAACAGGATCTGTGCCTATATGGTCTATTCCCTAACGTTGTCACAAGCACAGGTGAAAACATTTTTTTAATTTAATGGTGTTACGATGGCACCACACTGAAAGTAAATTCCGGAAGCCGTATCTGCTCCTTTCCGCGGTAAATCACTTGTACCTTGGAGAGACACTTTCCTCCTGAATTATTAAATCTACTGTCCTTGAGAGCAAGACAAAGTATTGTCAAGGATGGCAATATTTTTCCAGGGTAACATTGCTTTGTTTTATTTATTTGTATATATTTTTTTGTTTTGCACTACCTGGAAGGTTAAAGTCAGCTGACAGTGATACTATTATGCTGTACCAAGATGAATGTGTTTTGTATATTAAACTCTAGGAAAATGCAATACCAAAGCTCACGTTAACACACATACAAACAAACCATACCCAGGATATTATATTTGGCATAATGAAACACATATTGTCATGGCATAGGAAGGTGTCGGAGGAGATCCATCCCTGATTATATCTCATGAAGAGTATCAGTCATGGGGCGGAAGAAAATAATATGAGTGGAGATTGCTATGGATGAGGGAAAAGGGATGTATGTGGAGGGAATGCACTGTTGACAGCAATCTGACTGCAATCCATCAGTCTCCCAAATTGTGTCGCAAGTGGCAAAACAATGTTTGCTCCCATTGTACACACGCTGCCACGCTCATTAATATTCATCTGGGAAACTCATTTATGTTAATATAAAAAGTGTCTAAATGAACACGTTTATGACTGATATTTCAATTTTCAGTGTGAAAATAGATTTTTTTTGTGTACTGACGGATTGCTAATGGTTGTTTTATTTCCCCCTCTCTATTTCACCATTTCAGTTGTGCTGCTGGATACGACATCTGTGCTTGGAGAGCTAGGATGGAAGACATATCCTATAAACGGGGTAAGTAGTGCAACACTGCTCACGATTTTTCTTTTTTTACTGTCCGGCGTGCCTTGTTCAAAAATGCGCGGCCCGTGCTGCATCCATGAGATCAATTCTATCGACTTTAAACAGGTCAGAGTGGGTAGCAGGGATCTGTTTTATGTTCACATCCTCTTCGTGTTCAGACGCCTCGACTCAAATGGCATGTGCTGTCAAATGGAGACAGATGATGAGCAGAGGGTCTCCTCTTGTGCTGTTCAATCTTTTCCTATTAATACCTGCCCTGTTCGTGTCACTTTGGTTGGACTGACTCTTTAATTGTTAGCCAAATGAACAGTTTATAGAGTAGTCATTAGTCCAGCCCATGCTCACAAAACTCAGCCTTTAAATATCAATATATGTTTCCGCATTATAATTATAGATTGTTGAGATGAGGAGATCCAATTCCAAAAAAGCATTTCCATCCGCCATAGCTTCAGTTCTTCATGTTCAGGGGAGACTCAGTTAGAAAGACATCCGGTTGCCTCTCAGTTATACTGAGTAATGACTGCATGTATTCTACCGTGTTCTGTTCTTTTGTCAATCCACTATACCCAAAAGGGGGTATATATAGTATATATATATATATATATATATATATATATATATATATATATATATATATATATTTACAGCACAGCCCAATATATATATTGTGCATAAGTATATAAGTATATAAGTGCCTCCAGCTCCTTTAGAAGTATTTTGTCCGGCTGAAAAAAAATCCAAACTTTGGAAACAGCAGCAAGTGTCAAACTGAACGGTATTCGCATAATAAAATATAGATGTGCTGACATGGAACCGTAACACCCTCAGATCAAAACTTTCATGTTGCATCAAAACCTTCCCCTTCCCTGTGCTGTCAAAATACCTGAAAGACTGATGGAAAAATGTCTTCTTGTTTTATGCTGCGAGGTACAACAATAGAATTGTCCGACTTCCACCTCTTTGTTCACATCCATTGTCTAGGTTCTGTCTCCATAACTTGTTATTTACAGCACAGCCCAATTCAGAAGTTGGACTCATAAGAGGAAAGAGGTACAGGCTATCCCATGTCCATGCCACTCTGTATGTGTTTAGTCCTTGTTTGGCCATGTTTAACTGCCTATTGTTCCCTGGACTTGGTGGTTACCCATTTGTGGTGTATTTACTCAATGAGGTAACTGCTTATTGTTGCGATCTAGCTTAGACATAAAACGTGTGATTTCTCATGATTTAGTTGATTGCCGTCTCTACATCCATGCTTACAATGTAAACAAAAGTATCTGGTATATAGTATTGCAACTTTTTGTCATAATGATAATGATGAATAGAGGGGGCCATGCCCTTTTTTTCATGATTATTTGGAGCTATGCAGTGTCTCCTACAGTATATGCTCCACTATCTGCAGGACTTTGTACTTTCTCTTTGGGGTTTTGACTTTAAAAGTTGCTTTACTGGAAGATCCCCTAGGTACCCCCCTGTCTTCTCTGTCTGTCTGGCTCTCCCTGGAAGGCCCTCTGCGGCCCATATCAGGGTTATGGAGGTGATTACATCATGTAGGTCGTGGTGACAGCCGCCCACAGCGTTAAGGAAAAAGGAGAGAGAGAGAGAGAGAGGGAGGCTGCTGCTGCCATGATTAAGCTGTCAGCCCTCTCCCCACCTCACTCATCCACTATCCTCCCATTTACCATTAATATTTAAGGCATGGAGGTGAGAGGGCCTGGGGGAAGGTGTGAAGACCTGGGCTGGTAAAATAGTTTAAATCCCCCTCACTACCTGGCAGCCAGCAATAGGAAGTCAATCCCCACCATATTAGACACAGCCCCGGTATCAGGCCGATACAGCAGTACAACCATGTAGCTGCCTATCACAGTTGCACACTGGTTGTTGTAGTTCCAGATATATAAAACTGCCGTCAGTCCGTCCCGCCCCGCCACAAATGCACATCTTAAAATCATTTCATTTACAGTAACTGCTCCAACATGATTACCCCATGATGAGTTTTACTCCTATGATATGAAATTGAAGGTGAAGTGGAAATTGAGGTGTATGTTTATGGGGAAAAACAACTCTTGTAAAGAGAGGAAGGTGAGTCTGTTTTGTAGAAGAGGAAGGTTAGCCACAAGTACACAGTGGTGGTTTACTTACATTACACCACACTGCATGTGGCAGTCTGGGTTGTCTTTGAGCAAGACATTGTAACTTCAAAGCTGCACTGCCAAATAAGACACTATTGGCCTAAATACACTACAAATAAAAAATGTAATTGTTGACTTATTTTGTCTATAAGACTATAGGTTTTCGAAACAGGGAAAATGTAATATACTTTTTTAATGGATAGAGATGTCATCCACGTTGATAAGACAATGAGCGATTATTTGAAGTACCGTACCAATTATTTGTCTTTTTCCTGATTTCTAAGCAGATTTGTAGACATGTATTGGCCGTGGATAATGTCATCTCAAGGATGCGTGGGATACACTTAATCTAAAACTATTTCCATCATATTACATAGTTATGACTCAGAGAGGAAGTGAGGTTTTTGATGCCAATTTTGTCAATCAGGCGCTATGGGGTTTTGAAGTGCTCCAACTGTGTTGGTGAACGGTTTGATTCAGGGGAGCAGGAAATCAGACTTTTCAGATATAAGTTGCTTCACTACAACGGCCAATTTAAACTATAATATAAATGACCTGAGAGCAGGTAAAGACAAACCTTTACACTACTTTTCTGCTCTTTTACACATTGTAGCCTAAGCCGATTTGTAATTTGAATAAATTAATGTGGTCAAATGCTATTATTTCTTTTCTTTACCTTCTTGCTCTCTGGTTATGATAAAAGTTATTGGTCAGATTTAGCTGACTGTCAGGGCAGTGCAAGAGATCATCAGCAATGCAGTACTGTGAGTTACTTGTTGAGGGCACAATAATGTGTGATTATGCGTGGGAATAGTTTTAATTGACGTACAAGTTGCATGGTAAGATTTAGACCCTCCAATCAATTAAGTTCATGCACTAGAACGCATTTCCCTGTTGGTCCACATCCAACGCATCTCCAGCTCACTGGAGAGCTGTACGCAGAATGTTAACACACAGTAAACACGATCATACGTCTTGGTCATGCCCAGCCTTCAGTGCAAAGTGTCCTTTTGATTATTCTATATCTGCTACTGTTTCAATTGGCCCACAAGGGGAAACCATGCCAGGAGGACTGTTTTGATTTTTAATGACTTTATTAAAAAAAAAACACCCTCAAAGCTTTTACTCGTTAGATCGGTGCATATTGAACGGCGACTGATCTATACCGTGTCTCTCAAAGAACCTTGACTCTGCAAACCGTCTAATAATTGTGTGTGTTTGAGAACGCCAACGGAAAGCTGATACTTCAGTGGAAGAGATGTCGAGAGGTCGCTTTCATGAGGCAAAAAATAATGTGTGTGTCTATTCTCGGCCTCTCTCTCTCTTCCCCCTGTTCTGAAATGCTGAATAGTGAGGAAAAACAGGGCATCTGGGGGGTGAATGAGAGAGAGACAGTAAGAGGAGCAGAGGGGGGGAGAGGGGGGGAGGTTTGATTTGGCGTCTGCAAGCAGCCACGATAAAGCCCCGCTAAGAATGGGCAGACACACTGCTGAAATATGCATGAGTCATTTCCCAGTGGTGGGTGGGTGGGGAGAGAGGAGCAGCTTATTTATTAAATTACAAGAAACAGCTTTAAAGGATTAAGAATGCCTAATGTTGCCTTTTGTTTTTCATTCATTGACCTCGTAATGGAAACGGAGCATAGACAGGTTTTCACGACAAAGAACGATAGTGGGCCATCACAAAGGGGATGGGGGTAATCCTATTTTGTATCTATTGTCGGAGAGAGATCCCGAGCAGCCAATAAGTCAGA